>NC_084563.2:29019598-29022098 GCF_033978685.3 Nerophis lumbriciformis | reverse complement strand
CAACTATTGACAAAAACACACTGAGGAAAAAAACCCGCCACCAGTGTTCAAAAATGGAGAAATAATAAATATGTTTGTGTGTATATATGTTTTATATAAAACATACATACATACATACATACATACATATATATATATATATATATATATACATACATATATATATATATAAAAAAAAATATATATATATATATGTATATATATATATATATATAAAAACATATATATATATATATATAAATATATAATATATATTATATATAAACAGTTAATATATATTTTAAAGTATAAATATATACATTTTAACACATATATATATATATATATATATATACACACACACACACACACACACACACATTATATATATGTGTGTGTATATATATATATGTGTGTGTATATATATATATATATATATATATATATATATATATATATATATATATATATATATATACACACATACACACACAGTATATATAATATTTGTTCTATTTACAAAATACAACAACTAAAACTAACACTTTCTATAACAATTATATCAATCAATAATATTCATACTAAAATAGTAAAAAGATTAAATACACGCTATTAAAGCAATGAATAAGAATAAAACTAGGTATAATGCATATGTTCCTTTTGACTGTACATGTACTGTAAATGTATAATGTATTTATGTTATTCACATGTGAATAATGCTGTATAATAGACTGCATTTATATTATTCACATGTGAATAACGCTGTATAATAGACTGTGTTTATATTATTCACATGTGAATAATGCTGTATAATAGACTGTATTTATGTTATTCACATGTGAATAATGCAATAGACTGTATTTGTTATTCACATGTGAACAATGCTGTATAATAGACCGTATTTATGTTATTCACATGTGAATAATGCTGTATAATAGACTGTGTTTATGTTATTCACATGTGAATAATACTTTAAATAGACTGTATTTGTTATTCACATGTGAATAATGCTGTATAATAGACTGTGTTTATATTATTCACATGTGAATAATGCTGTATAATAGACTGTATTTATGTTATTCACATGTGAATAATACTTTAAATAGACTGTATTTGTTATTCACATGTGAATAATGCTGTATAATAGACTGTATTTATGTCATTCACATGTGAATAATGCTTTAAAATAGACTGTATTTATGTTATTCACATGTGAGTAATGTTGTATAATAGACTGTATGTATATTATTCACATGTGAATAATGCTGTATAATAGACTGTATTTATGTTATTCACATGTGAATAATGCTGTATAATAGACTGTATTTATACTATTCACATGTGAATAATGCTGTATAATAGACTGTATTTATATTATTCACATGTAAAAAATACCCTAAGTGTTTATTGTCTATTGTGAGCGAATTGTGGTGCTGAATTTCCCCTAGGGATCAATAAAGTACTTTCTATTCTATTCTATTCTATTCTATTCTATTAGGAACCTAAGAATGATTAAAATGTATCCATAACCTATTTTAAATGTCCTTATTAAATGTTTCCATTCTATTGTATTTGTTTTTATTATGCTTTATTTTGATGATTATTTTTTTTACCATTCTATCATTGTTGGTTTTATTATGTATTTTATTCATTTTTCTGCACCGCCCTATGGTCCTCTGATAAATATTTAAAGTGCCCTGCAAATAAAATTGGGTGGGCAAGAACAAAATTAAGATGTGGAAACAAAAGCCTGAAGAGAAGATCTGACAGGTCCTGGCCTGGAAGTTACACACTAACATGTTGCTGCCATCTGGGGGCCGGACTGAGTACTACACTCACTTCCTGCCAGAGTCCAGAACCAGACTGAGCGGTAATGAAGTGAGTGGCGTTGAGGAGCGGCATGTTCACTGAGGCAAAGAGCGGCGAGCGCATGTTTTATATTTAGAGCGCTGACGGCATGCACGGGAAAGAGAACAAGCTCAGTGATGCGTTCAGGCGCTGCCGTCAATAATGTATAAGGAGGCCTTTAAAAAAAACATCAGTAATGTCTACTCTCAAACTTTCATCTCTTCGCCCCCCCCAGGAGGTCTTACTTTCCCACGGACAAGACCCTCCCTCTCTCCGCAGGCCCCGCCCACGTCCTCGCGCGGAGGTCACTTACCCCCCCGGTCTCAGTGCGCAGGTCCGCGGCGTTGCTTCATCTTTGGCGATGGAAAGAGTCGGAAATCTCCCCAGAATTCTCCTGCAACACAGGCGGCGGGGGAGGGGTGGGAAAGGGGATGAGGGGATTAGGAAGGAGAGTCTTCGCCTTTCCAAAAATCAGACGCTTAGAAAAACCAAGTCGGTTAAGTTCCCTCTGGCGCCTGCTTCTGTCACGGTCGTAGGGACCCGAGTTGAAAAACCGCAGAGTTCCTGAAGCACTCGGGTTCAAATGGCGAGCATGTTACATTCTTAAAAATGGAATACATTCATTTTTGGCTTCAAAATTCTACACAAAATACCCATTGTGTTAGACATTGTT
>NC_084563.2:29009598-29014598 GCF_033978685.3 Nerophis lumbriciformis | reverse complement strand
ACAGTTTAAATAAGGATGTAACTGCGAGGGAATTGCAAAATGATGCCTTTAAATATTTTCTTTTATGGACTAAAAATCAAAGTTAGTAAAGTTGTTATTTGTTGTTCGTGAAAAAAAAACATACAAAATTTAAATTTCTAAATCAATTCTTAATTTTCAATAATCGATTAAAAAAAAAAAAGGTAATGATAATTTATTGAAAAAAACAAATTTTTTCTATTTTTCTTTAAGAAAAATATGTTTTTTAAAATGTGTTTTTAGGCAATTTCCATGAAATCGGCAGGAGCTTTTCTAACCTGTAACCTGTTTTGAAAAAGTTTAGTTAAAATTATTATACCAAATAATACATTGCAAAAATCAGTTTGAATCAATAACCAATTCGTAATCCAATTATATATATATATATATATATATATATATATATATATATATATATATACATACATATATACATACATGCATATATATACACATGTATACATACATATATACATACATACATATATATACATACATATATACATATATACATACATATATATAGTGGTTAGAGTGTCGGCCCTGAGATGGGTAGGTTGTGAGTTCAAACCCCGGCCGAGTCATACCAAAGACTATAAAAACGGGAGCCATTACCTCCCTGCTTGGCACTCAGCATCAAGGGTTGGTATTGGGGGTTAAATCACCAAAAATGATTCCCGGGCACGACCACCGCTGCTGCTCACTGCTCCCTTCACCTCCCAGGGGGTGATCAAGGGTCAAGGGTCAAATGTAGAGAATAATTTTGCCACACCTAGGGTGTGTGTGACAATCAACTTTAACTTAATACATACATACAAATATATATATACACATATATATATACATACATATATATATACATATATATATATATATATATATATATATATATATATATATATATATATATATATATATATATATATATATATATATATATATGTATGTGTGGGAAAAAAAATCACAAGACTATTTCATCTCTCAGGCCTGTTTCATGAGGGGGGGTACCCTCAATCATCAGGAGATTTTAATGGGAGCATTCGCATACCATGGTTTATATAGGGCACAGAGTGGGTGGGTACAGGCTGGCCTAGGGGCGTGGTGATTGGCTCATGTGTTACCTAGGAGGTGTTTCCGTCTATGGCGGCATGCTGTTACAATTTCGCTGCGCTTGTTGAGGGATGACAGGTCTGGACGGTAAATAATAAACAGTTTCTCTTTCAAGCATAGGTTGCATCTTTTATTACCACTATTGTAAGGTGTGCTGGATGCAAGAATTTGCCATGTTATTGAATATTCAACATTATTGTCTTTGAGGTCCCAAATGTGTTTGCTGAGTTCTGTGGTATTTCGCAGGTTTTTGTTCCTGAAAGAAGCCTTGTGGTTGTTCCATCTGGTTTTGAATTCTCCCTCGGTTAATCCTACATATGTGTCGGATGTGTTAATGTCCTTGCGTATTACCTTAGATTGGTAGACAACTGATGTTTGTAAGCAAATGAAATAGTCTTGTGATTTTTTTTCCCGCATACATATATTGCGCTCTACTACGGTATCGAGCACTATTTTTTGGATAACCTTATTAAGACATATATATATATATATATATATATATATATATATATATATATATATATATATATATATATATATATATATATATATATATATATACAGCATGTATATTAACTGATGATTGAAATTTTTAGGAGATTTTTTTCTATAGCTTTTTAAAGGCGGAAAAGTGCGTCTCCAATTACTTCCATTGATAGCTGACTTTTGCTAGTGTTTATTCACGATTTAAGATGCATAAAAAAAGAAAAACATATGCGTGTTATAGTCCTAGGTCAGGGGTCGGCAACCCAAAATGTTAAAAGAGCCTTATTGGACCAAAAATACAAAAACAAATCTGTCTGGAGCCGCAAAAAATTAAAAGCCATATTACATACAGATAGTGTGTCATGAGATATACATTGAATTAATATGACTTAAGGGAAACTAAATGACCTCAAATATAGCTACAAATGAGGCATAATTATGCAATATGTACATATAGCTAGCCTAAATAACATGTTAGCATCGATTAGCTTGCAGTCATGCAGTGACCAAATATGTCTGATTAGCACTCCACACAAGTCAATAACATCAACAAAACTCACCTTTGTGGATTCATGCACAACGTTAAAAGTTTGGTGGACAACATGAGACAGAAAAAGAAGTGGCATAAAACACGTCCTAGAAAGTCACAGAAAGATATACATGTAAACAAACTAAGGTGAGTTCAAGGACTGCAAAAATTAGTAGGACAAAACGGCGCTCGCCAAATACTCGAATCAGTGAAGCATGTTTAATATAAACAGTGTGCTTTATAACAATTAGGGAGGTTTGTGTCACGTTTGTCCTCCTACAGAAACCATATTAAAACTAAAAATATTTTTTTCCCCCTCAACTTTTTCCATTTTTCATACATTTTTGAAAAAGCTCCAGAGAGCCACTAGGGCGGCGCTAAAGAGCCACATGCGGCTCTAGAGCCGCGGGTTGCCGACCCCTGTCCTAGGTAATGATTGTGAATGATAGGCAACAGAGTTCCCTTAAAAAGACCGTGTCTACACTCCTGATAGAAAAGTGCGAGTAAAAGAGAAGAGGAAGTCATTCAATGTTGCAGAAGAGAAGAAGAAGAAGAAGAAGAAGAAGAAGGCTCAATGACACCTTGCAGAGTTTACAACAACTTGTCACAGCTTCCTTCTCGTCTTTGGACGCTGACCTTCCCCGTAAGAAACATTTCTCCCACCATGCCGTGTCATTTCAGCACAGTCAAAACCAGACGTGGCAAAAAAAATGAACTTTTGCCGAAGGTCATCAAAGTGGATCTCCTATCGGACTCAGCAGTGCTGAAGCAGAATTAAAGAAGTCACCGTCTGACTGCCAAGTCTTTCCTGATGACGCCTCTCAGTCCCCACACTAACGTGACCCATTTTCTTCCTCAGTCCTCATCCTTCAGGGGGAAACATTCCATTTAAAACAATTCTTATACTCAATTTCCCTGAGTCATTAGTCCTCGGGATTACTGGACCCAGGGTCCTATGGAGGTCAGTCTGCTGGACCCAGAGTCCCCCGGGGGTCAATCTGCTGGACCCAGAGTCCCATAGGGGTCAGTCTACTGGACCCAGAGTCCCATAGGGGTCAGTCTGCTGGACCCAGAGTCCCATAGGGGTCAGTCTACTGCACCCAGAGTCCCATAGGGGTCAGTCTACTGGACCCAGAGTCCCATAGGGGTCAGTCTGCTGGACACAGAGTCCCACGGGGTCAGTCTACTGGACCCAGAGTCCCATGGAGGTCAGTCTGCTGGACACAGAGTCCCATAGGGGTCAGTCTACTGGACCCAGAGTCCCATAGGGGTCAGTCTGCTGGACACAGAGTACCACGGGGTCAGTCTACTGGACCCAGAGTCCCATGGAGGTCAGTCTGCTGGACCCAGAGTCCCACAGGGGTCAGTCTGCTGGACCCAGAGTCCCATAGGGGTCAGTCTACTGGACCCAGAGTCCCATAGGGGTCAGTCTGCTGGACCCAGAGTCCCATAGGGGTCAGTCTACTGGACCCAGAGTCCCATAGGGGTCAGTCTACTGGACCCAGAGTCCCACGGGGGTCAGTCTGCTTCGCTTGTGGAAAATGTCAGTGTGGAAACCACAAAAACACAAATGAACTTTCTATTTCTAAGACCAAGAAGGAGATTGAGAGGATGACATAACTCTGGCCGTCCTTCTACTTTTAATGAAAACCTGCTCGTCTTCATTCCGGCCAACTTCCCCTTTGCAATTCTCATTGACTCCTCTGTGCCGCAGATTTATTGGAGCCACCGCGTTTATTTCAGAGGGCAATTGCGTGTTGCTGTCGAAGAATTGTTGCTTTAAATGAAATGTGTGGACGTCCCACCACCCTTTAGTAGGAGTGCAGTGGGAAAAGTAGCTATTATCATTTATATCTGATTTAAGACACTGAAATACTGCCAAAGTTTGCAAATAAACTATTTTGATTGTATGATGAAAATAGTATCAATCCCACAGAGATCAGTGACGAAGAGGAGAAACCACAGATCCCTTCCCCATCAACAACAATGCTAATCAAGCAGACTTTGCCAGAGACAACGATTACTTTGGGACAAATTATGATCCAGAAACGTATATTTTTGAGCCCGAACCCAAAGAGGATGAAGTTTTATAATGTAATAATAACAATATCACTCATATTTGGTTCATTTTCAGGTCTTGGCATGAAAATGGATGAAGGCAGTCATGTGACGTAAGAAGAACCACAGATCACATCTCACTACCCTTTAGTAGTAGTAGAGTGGGAAAAACAAGCTATTATCATATAGATCGGATTTAGGACACTAAAAGACTTCTAAAGTTTGCAAATAAATAGATAAGCTCAAAACAGTACCAATCCCACAGAGATCAGTGACGTAGAGGAGGAACCACAGATCCCTTCCCCATCAACAACAATGTTCATCAAGCAGACTTTGCCAGAGACAACAACGATTACTTTGGGACAAATTATGATCCAGAATCTGATATTTTTGAGCCCGAACACAAAGAGGATGAAGTTTTAGAAGCCGACTGCTAAACGGATGTAGCGTTATTGTGACGCTATAGCATTAGCAGCATGGCTAGGTGCTAAACATACAAACTAACCATAATAATACAAACACTTACGGTAATATTTCCACTCTCGACCGACGGGACGCTCACATAATTCCGTTTCGATGAAGAATCAATAACAATCTTCACAAAGGGTTAAAAAAAGTTGCTGCAACTAGCGTCTTTTTGTGAAAGTATACACATTAAACAAACTACTAAGATACAGTATTCACATTAAACATAAACAACTTAGATACAGTATTCACAATAAACATAAACTACTAAGATACAGTATTCACATTGGACATAAACTACTAAGATACAGTATTCACATTAAACATAAATAAC
>NC_084563.2:28774598-29002098 GCF_033978685.3 Nerophis lumbriciformis | reverse complement strand
GGAGACTCTCCCAAAAACCTCCCGGGACAAATATTCTCCCGAAAATCTCCCGATTTTCAGCCGGAGCTGGAGGCCACGACCCCTCCAGCTCCATGCGGACCTGAGTGAGGACAGCCCAACAGGGTGACAAGAACTAAATCATCCAGACTAGAGATAAATTGTATTGTTATGTTTATCTTACCTAAAAATAAATATATTTATTAATTACAAAACAAACTAAATACATTTTTACTATATTTTGCTAAAAACATAAAAATTGTGTTTTTATTTGTATTTTTCTGACTCCTTATTACATCCAGCCATAGAATTATACATTAAAATAAACATATATGAAATAATTAATTTTAAATGATCATAATAATTCATTTAAAATGACCATATTTAATTATTAAAATAATTGCTTGTTTATCAACAACTTTGGCATTTTATTCATTACATTTTGAAGCTCTCAGAAGCCAAGTTATGTTACATTCCTTAAGATTTATTTATGCAAGTTTGAAGTATCAATTATCTAAACACAGTTTTGTTTGCATATTTTCAAGATGTAGATATATATATATGTATGCATTTATGTATGTATGTATGTATATGTATGTATACATATGTATATGTATGTATATGTATATGTACGTATATATATATATATATATATATATATATATATATTTCATATATATTTATATGTATATATATATATAAATGTATATACTGTATGTATGTATGTATGTATGTATGTATGTGTATATATACATATATATATATGTATATATATATATATATATATATATATATATATATATATATATGTATATGTATATATATATATATATATATGTATATATATATATATATATATATATATATATATATGTATATATATATATATATATATGTATGTATATATATATATATATATATATATATACATATATATATATATATATATATGTATATATATATATATATATATATATATATATATATATATATATATATATATATATATATTGACTTGGTGAATTCTAGCTGTCAATATACACCTCTCCTCTTAACCACGCCCCCACCCCCACCCCCCCACCTCCCGAAATCGGAGGTCTCAAGGTTGGCAAGTATGGATAAGGCACATCAACAGCAGGCAGACAAAGCAGAGACCGGCCGCAATCACAAGGCCCCTAGCACATTTCCGTTATGAATAATCACTTATTGTGCGTGCTGAGCTGCTCGCATAACGTGTGACCCCTCCCATTAGAAGCAGCCTCAACGATGTAACTAGGGGATTCCTAATCTGAATAGATAAGGGGGTGCGTGGGCTGTGCCTCAGAGCATAGGGTGAGACTGTAACTGAGTGTGCAGCTCCATGCGTTCTCCTCATGAGCAAAATTGAACTCTGTCTCTGCCTGATTCCTTGCTTCTTGTTCTGTTTAAAGTTAAACTTAAAGTACCAATGATAGTCACACACACACTAAGTGTGGCAAAATTATTCTCTGCATGAGGGAAGCAGTGAGCAACAGCGGGAATCATTTTTGGTGATTTAACCCCCACTTCCAAGCCTTGATGCTGAGTGCCAAGCAGGGAGGTAATGGCTCCCATTTTTATAGTCTTTGGTATGACTCGACTGGGGTTTGAACTCACAACCTCCCCATCTCAGGGCGGGCACTCTAACCACTAGGCCACTGAGCAGGTTTAATAGATAGTTTGGTGCTTAAACCTGACAAATAGCGTGCACAAACGACAACATTGTATGTGCTGTCACTGTGCTCGTGTGTACGATTGCGAGAAGTGGATTTTATCCTGGACCATGGAGACACTCATTTACCAGGCATCTATGCACTCCAACCTGTTTGTGGTTGACTATGTTTCCCAACGTAGTCAACCACAAACAGGTTGGAGGGTACGACTAGAATCTCTACCTGGCTCTGGGCGGAGGCAAACGCATTTCCCCCCCTCTTTCTGTTTTTTTGGTCCGGTCTTAACTTTTTAAGAGCCTCTCTTTTCGCACTCTTCCCCGACATCTACAAGGTGGAATATACAAAGTGTTCTCTCAGCTCAACTGACAACATTTTCTGGACAACAAGCGAATGTTTGGGTGAAGACGTTTGCAGGTGGATACAGGAGGGGGTCTTGGGCCTTGTGGTTGCCGGTTCTTTTCCGTCCAAGACGCTGAAGATATCTATTAGGAAGTGTGGCAACAATGTGCCGATCGGACTAAGCGTTGATCTGGTCTGTCGACTTTGGCGATCTCAAAATTAAATCGCAAATTGGATAACATCTCGGAGAAGCTTTCCGCTCCGCGTTGCAAGTCCTGATTTTCTTTGTGTGTGTCGTGGAATGTGTTAAAATGTGCTTTGCTTAAGGTTTTTTTCTGGTCTCAAACTTGTTTCCATAGGAGACATAATATATATTAAAATCATATATTAAAAAACCCCCCAAAAAACAAAACCCCATTAAAAGAAACGCCAGCAGACACCAAAACAAATCAACTGAATATGTTTTTATGTCATCAAGCAGCTAATAAACTACAATTAATTGAGTAGACTACCGTATTTCCCGGACTATAGAGCGCGCCCGTATATAAGCCACACCCACTAAATTTTAAAAGGAAAAATACGCTTCTGTATATTAGCCGCACCAGACTATAAGACGCAGATATATACATTGTTTAATGAGTTTATTTTTTTATTTACACAACTTAATTGTTAAAAAACGGTGTCTGTAACAGGGCAGTAAAACAGATGATCAAACAAAACGTCAGTCATGGTCATGGACCCACTAGCTGCACAATCAGCTAAACAGACTCAATAACTCCACGCTGATGTTTTGGTGAATTTACTGAAGAATTTGTGAAAGTGAAACAATTGAAAAAGAATGTAAGTTAATAATACTCATAAATGTTTTAGCATATTAGCTAATTACAATAGCAGGTACAAATATGCATGAAAACACTCCTACAGACATCACACATGGGACACTTTAGTAAGGGAGAATTGTTTTAGTTATATTGTAAAACTTACAAACTTCGCTCGGAGTAATGAATGAAGAATCCATAGGAGTAGAACGCTATGGACGGTCTTACTTGGCAGAAACAACAACACAACTTTTCAGTGTCTCTGCTTAAGATTAATGAAAACTATTGAACACTAAACATTATGGCTGTTAGTAAAAAAATCTAATAAAAAAATCCATAAATTAGTCGTAGGGGTAACTTCCGGATTCAGGCATTAAAACAGGAAGTACATGTTCAACCCAAACCAGATCCGTAGAAACTTATGTAAAATGTCAATTAATGAAAGAAGGGGCACTTTGTACGAAATATTACTGCAAACGTAGTCTTAGCCCCTTCCTCCTCCGCCACTGATAAGAATACGATGTAAAATTACAATAAGTAAGAAGTTTAGTAAAGTTTAGTAAGTAAGAATTGTTTTAGTTATATTGTAAAACTTACAAATGTTGCTTGGAATAATGAATGAATGATTCATATGAGTAGAAACGCTATGGACGGTCTTAGCAGAAACAACAACACAACTTTTCAGTGTCTCTGCTTAAGATTAATGAAAACTATTGAACACAAAATATTATGGCTGTTAGTAATAAAAATAAAAAAAATCTATAAATTAGTCGCAGGGCTCAAAGCGTAGGATGGTCTCACTTCCGGATTTAGGCATTAAAACAGGAAGTACATTTCCAACTGGAACCAGATCCGTACAAAGGTATGTAAAATGTCAAGAAGCAAGAAGTTTAATACAGTTTAGTGAGTAAGAATAGTTTTAGGTATATTGTAAAACTTACAAACGTTGCTTGGACTGATGAATGAAGAATCCATGCGAGTAGAAACGCTATGGACGGTCTAACTTTGAGATTAAGGCATTTAAATTGTAAGAACATTTTCCACCTGAATTTAACCCTTGAAGAAGCACATGTAGGATGTCAATTCATGAACGACAGAATTTCCCTGCGAACATAGTCTTAGCCCCTTCCTGCTCTGTCATTGAAAAATTACAACTGCCGTATATTTACTGTTTTTAAAAAAGGTGAAAAATAAACAATCTGCTCATGGCCCAAAGTGTATTCCGTCACGCAGGAGAAAAGGTGCAAACTGCGCACAAAGACGCTCAAAGGGAAAATCACACCAAGTCTCATGACTTCTGCAGTAACCACTGGACCACCGCGCTGAAACTGTCATATCAACAATATTCATAATATATATATATATATATATATATATATATATATATATATATATATATATATATATATATATATATATATATATATATATATATATATAAAATTTAAACATGGGTTATTTGACTTTATTTTTCCCACACATCCATTTCAAAAGGTATGAAATGACGTTATTGTATTTATCTCACAATATTATTGTGTAAAATGAAGTCAAACACAACAATATTATTGTGTAACATGTAGTCAAACACAACAATTATGCACACAATCCAATTATTAAATACGTTCCAGCAGCTTGGAGTGATGTCACTTCTCAGCGAGGATTCCTAATAATGTGAGGATTGCAGAGGTGAGTGACTTCCATCACTATTTAAAGAGTTAAAGTGTTATGTTGTTGGCAGACTTCATGGACGAATGCGCATGGAGGGAGGAGGCTGAGGGGAGGAAAAGATGGATTTGTTGTCATGACGCTTGTCAAGTGAAGATAATAACATTCTGTGAGTGTGCAGTGGAGATGACAACATGAACCAATCACAGTCACTGATAGTGTTCCTAATGAAAGTGTGGAATTAATTACAGCAATTAATAGAATATACTTCATTATACTTTGTTACATTGGAATATTGGCTTGCTGAGAAAGAATCAACAATATGGACTTCAAATACTCTCCTTGTTGACACTGGGAAAATAATACTTTACGCTATGTTTCTGTTTTAGATATATATATATATATATATATATATATATATATATATATATATATATATATATATATACACAGGTAAAAGCCAGTAAATTAGAATATTTTGAAAAACTTGATTTATTTCAGTAATTACATTCAAAAGGTGTAACTTGTACATTATATTTATTCATTGCACACAGACTGATGCATTCAAATGTTTATTTCATTTAATTTTGATGATTTGAAGTGGCAACAAATGAAAATCCAAAATTCCGTGTGTCACAAAATTAGAATATTACTTAAGGCTAATACAAAAAAGGGATTTTTAGAAATGTTGGCCAACTGAAAAGTATGAAAATGAAAAATATGAGCATGTACAATACTCAATACTTGGTTGGAGCTCCTTTTGCCTCAATTACTGCGTTAATGCGGCGTGGCATGGAGTCGATGAGTTTCTGGCACTGCTCAGGTGTTATGAGAGCCCAGGTAGCTCTGATAGTGGCCTTCAACTCTTCTGCGTTTTTGGGTCTGGCATTCTGCATCTTCCTTTTCACAATACCCCACAGATTTTCTATGGGGCTAAGGTCAGGGGAGTTGGCGGGCCAATTTAGAACAGAAATACCATGGTCCGTAAACCAGGCACGGGTAGATTTTGCGCTGTGTGCAGGCGCCAAGTCCTGTTGGAACTTGAAATCATCATCTCCATAGAGCAGGTCAGCAGCAGGAAGCATGAAGTGCTCTAAAACTTGCTGGTAGACGGCTGCGTTGACCCTGGATCTCAGGAAACAGAGTGGACCGACACCAGCAGATGACATGGCACCCCAAACCATCACCCAACCATGCAAATTTTGCATTTCCTTTGGAAATCGAGGTCCCAGAGTCTGGAGGAAGACAGGAGAGGCACAGGATCCACGTTGCCTGAAGTCTAGTGTAAAGTTTCCACCATCAGTGATGGTTTGGGGTGCCATGTCATCTGCTGGTGTCGGTCCACTCTGTTTCCTGAGATCCAGGGTCAACGCAGCCGTCTACCAGCAAGTTTTAGAGCACTTCATGCTTCCTGCTGCTGACCTGCTCTATGGAGATGGAGATTTCAAGTTCCAACAGGACTTGGCGCCTGCACACAGCGCAAAATCTACCCGTGCCTGGTTTACGGACCATGGTATTTCTGTTCTAAATTGGCCCGCCAACTCCCCTGACCTTAGCCCCATAGAAAATCTGTGGGGTATTGTGAAAAGGAAGATGCAGAATGCCAGACCCAAAAACGCAGAAGAGTTGAAGGCCACTATCAGAGCAACCTGGGCTCTCATAACACCTGAGCAGTGCCAGAAACTCATCGACTCCATGCCACGCCGCATTAACGCAGTAATTGAGGCAAAAGGAGCTCCAACCAAGTATTGAGTATTGTACATGCTCATATTTTTCATTTTCATACTTTTCAGTTGGCCAACATTTCTAAAAATCCCTTTTTTGTATTAGCCTTAAGTAATATTCTAATTTTGTGACACACGGAATTTTGGATTTTCATTTGTTGCCACTTCAAATCATCAAAATTAAATGAAATAAACATTTGAATGCATCAGTCTGTGTGCAATGAATAAATATAATGTACAAGTTACACCTTTTGAATGCAATTACTGA
This sequence comes from Nerophis lumbriciformis, assembly GCF_033978685.3. Classification (NCBI taxonomy): domain Eukaryota; kingdom Metazoa; phylum Chordata; class Actinopteri; order Syngnathiformes; family Syngnathidae; genus Nerophis; species Nerophis lumbriciformis. Next base: position 28,995,596 of record NC_084563.2, on the reverse strand, counting down.
AATAAATCAAGTTTTTCAAAATATTCTAATTTACTGGCTTTACCTGTATATATATATATATATATATATATATATATATATATATATATATATATATATATATATATATATATATATATATATATATGCATGATATGTATGTATATTTAATATATATCTAAATAGATAAATAAAATACATATTATATACATGAGATATATATATATATATAACATACATTATATATATGTATATTTAATAGAATATATATATATATTGTTAGAGCCATTTACTGTTTCTGTCCGTCAAATGTATGACGTCATTAAAGGGGTTGGCTCAAGGCCAAGTGCCAGTCTACTTAGGGAGGGGCTGGGATCTTGCTCAGGTGTTGCTGAGTGGAGGCGCAACAGTTTTTGACTGTGCCAGGCTATGATTTGTTTGTTCCCGTTTATTTTCCGTTTTTGTTACCAAGTGAGTTTGATTTACGTGACTGTATATTAATAAATATGTGTGTTAAACATGGACACAATTCTGGACATCAATTATTAGCCAGCTGCACACGTCTAAACTAGCTTCAGTTATATTCGGCAACCAGTAGCAGTAATAGTATAGGACTTTACCGCTACATATATATATTCATATACAGACACATGTATACATACATTTATAATATACATACATACGTATATATATATATATATATATATATATATATATATATATATATATATATATATATATATATATATATATATATATACACACACACACACATAAATGTACATCCATACAGTATATACATATTTATATACATACACATATACTATATGTACGTATACATACATATATACAGAAAAAAAAAAATAATAATAATGTGAGTGAATGTTGTCTGTCTATCTGTGTTGGCCCTGCGATGAGGTGGCGACTTGTCCAGGGTGTACCCTGCCTTCCGCCCGAATGCAGCTGAGATAGGCTCCAGTACCCCCGCAACCCCAATAGGGACAAGCGGTAAAAAATGGATGGATTTTAAACACAAAAAAAAGGGTGATTTTAGCGCACTGCATTACCTTAAATGGGAAGGTGGCCCTTACCAAGATGACCGTCGCATAGGCATGTGGCTTAGCATGGCCGCTGTATCTATTTCTATTTATGCTCATTCTAATTTACTCCCTGGGCCTTTGCAAATAAGTCAACACCACTCGGCGCTTGATTACAGGACTTCCAAGATGGACGTAGAAAAGAAATACCGAAAAGAAAAAAGTCCAACGTCGGTTCCAACGTGACAGATGGACCAAACACTCGCCTTTGTGGCCTCCGCCGCGCTTAGCCGCCAAACATTAGCCGCTAATGAGGAGCGATACTCACAACTCCGACTGAGCGCGCTCCAAACGCTGGAGGAGGAGGAAAAGCTTGGATGTACAACACACACACACACACACACACACACACACACACACACACACACACACACACACACACACACACACACACACACACACACACACACACACACACACACACACACACACACACACACACACACACACACACACACAAAACCCACCCAAGGGTACACGACAACAAAATAGCATTTATGTTTGGCAGCATGGTCTTGTTGTTTTTGTAGCATATTAGCAGATCACAGTGTAAGTTGCCTGACACATGAAACGTGACGAATTAGCCGCCAGATGGCAGTAGAGTGTTGAATAATATAAAATGTCTTCTGTGGCAATTCCAGTCCGTTGCTAAGAGTGTCGCTTTCCATCCTTTTCAACAGACTGCATTAAACCTCTTCCTCTCACGCGAGATCTACCCAGGAATGGGGCCATGTGAATCTCTTCCCTACATACGTAGGAATGAGTAACGTTCACATTTAACAAACATGGTGCCAATTTTCAGTACTTTTGTGTGTTTTAACACGGATAATTGTTTTTAAAAATGTAATATGTTAATGCAACATTTATATAAATACATATCTTGGTTTATTATTAAATTTCTGAGTTCATTACTTTGTCGGCACTGGGCGTGGCAACAACGCCTCGAGGTAGTTTGGTTAAGACTGCTCTCAGTGCTGCTGGAGTGACGACCAAGCGTTAGCGTTTGGGACAATTTTAACATTTTATATCACGGTTATTATGACCAAAACTATTATGATGGCAATATTGTTGAAGAAGTACTGATACACGCACTAGAATCCTTAGATTGTTTCAAATATATAAACACACAGTTAGAAAAAATACTCTTTTACATGTTTTGTGTTAGCATTTTATCTCTTTAAAGGACTAAACTTTAATTGTTTCATATTTTGCTTTGTACTTTAGCACTTTAACATTTATCTAAACGATAAGTGCATTGCAAATAAAATCCATTATTACATATTATTTCTAGTGGGCGTTCCACTCTTTGGTTGTCCTGCTCTTTTCAGAGGTCCTTGAACGCACCGTGAAACCACCGTCCCGCATTTCTCCGAAAGCTCACCTTTGTGCATTCACGCACAGTATAAAAGGTTTGGTGGACAAACGGCATAAAACACGTCTTTCTGTGGCAGCGTCGGAGAAAGTTGTACATGTGAACACCCTACGGTGAGTTCAAGGACCACCGTCATTAGTAGGACAAAACGGCGCTTGCCAAATCCTCTCATCAGTGAAGCATGTTTAATATAAACTGTGGGATTTCTAACAATTACGAATATTTGTGTCATGTTTGTCCTCCTGCACAAACATTATTGGAACAAAACAAAAAGGTTTTCCTTCGTCTTTTTCCATTTTCGCACACTAAAGTGCCGCATGCAGCTCTAGACCCCCGTGCTAGTGCTAGGGGTTTTATATCACTGTTATTGTGACCAAAACTAGCAGTGTTATTATAATCCCAATATTGTTGAATGTGCTGAAAAAGTACTGACAGATTAAAATCCTTTTAAATAACTCAAATAAATAAACACACAGTTAGAAAAAACACTATTTTTTTTACATGTTTTGTGTTTCTTATGCTTCACTGATAATGTTTTAGCATTTTATCTTTTTAAAGGACTAAACTTGAATTGTTTCATATTTTGCTTTGTACTTTAGCACTTTAACATGTATTTAAACGATAAGTGCATTGCAAATAAAATCCATTATTACATATTATTTCTAGCGGGCCTTCCACTCTTTGGTTGTCCTACTCTTTTCAGAGGTACTTGAACGCACCGTGAAACCACCCCTGTCTCGCATTTCTCCGAAAGCTCACCTTTGTGCATTCACGCACAGTATAAAAGGTTTGGTGGACAAACGGCATAAAACACGTCTTTCTGTGGCAGCGTCGGAGAAAGTTGTACATGTGAGCAAACGACGGTGAGTTCAAGGACCGCCGTAAATTGGTAGGACAAAACGGCGCTCGCCAAATACTCCTATTAGTGAAGCATGTTTAATATAAACTGTGGGATTTCTAACACTTACGAATGTTTGTGTCATGTTTGTCCTCCTACACAAACATTATTGGAACAAAATAATAAATGTTTTCCCTCGTCTTTTTCCATTTTCGCACATTTTTGAAAAAGCCCCATGCTGCTCTAGACCTCCATGCTAGTGCTAGGGGTTTTATATCACTGTTATTGTGACCAAAACTAGCATCGTTATTATAATCCCAATATTGTTGAATGTGCTGAAAAAGTACTGACAGATTAAAATCCTTTTAAATAACTCAAATAAATAAACACACAGTTAGAAAAAAACACTCTTTTACATGTTTTGTGTTTCTTTTGCTTCACTGATATTTTTTTTTAGCATTTTATCTCTTTAAAGGACTAAACTTGAATTGTTTCATCTTTTGCTTTGTACTTTAGCACTTTAGTATGTATTTAAATGATAAGTGCATTGCAAATAAAAGCCATTATTATGTATTATATCTAGCCGGCGTTCTACTCTTTGGTTGTCCTACCCTTTACAGAGGTCCTTGAATGCACCGTAACACCACATCTGTTTTACAGCTGGTAGGTTCAATTACACAATTATTATCTTTATTTGCTCAGACACTAATGTGTTCGTATACGTTTACATCGAGATATGACTTTTTTTTTTTTTTTTTTTATGGGGAAAGATGTTAATGCCTCTTTTTTTCACGGTAGCGTTCGAGCTAGTCCGTGAGTTCATCAAAGCGAAGTTATCAATTACGGCTTTTCTATCAATTTAATTTAAGACAGTAATACTAACCAGCATCATTAGCGTTGTTTATAGTTGGTCTGACACAGACACTCGTAAATGTGTTAGCATGTTAGCTAATGCTAGCTCGAGTACATTCCGACAGCACGTACAAATATGCATGAAAACCCTCCTACAGGGACACTTTAGTAAGTAAGAATTGTTTTAGTTATATTGTAAAACTTACACATGTTGCTTGGAGTGATGCATGGAGGATCCATATGAGTAGACCCGCTATGGCCGGTTTTACTTAGCAGAAACAATAACACAACCTTTCTTCGGATATATTGTAAAACTCACAAACGTCGCTCGGAGTGATGAATGCAAGATTCATACGAGTAGAAACGCTATGGACTACCAGAGAACAAAATGTCAACTTTACTTCCAGTTGAAGGCAATTGCAGTGAGCGAACTAGTCCAAAAGATGGCGCAATAAGACAAACAATTACACGCCATTTCAATGTAATTCCATATGTTTCATGAAAAGGATTTGCATTATGGCCGTCAGCGAGGAAAAATCCATAAAATTTTAGTAGAACCACTATGGACGACCAGAACGGCATTTCTACTTCCGGTTCAGAGCTTTAAACAGCAGGGAACACTTGCAGGCATTCACCCGGGACCTGCAGTGAGCAAGCCCGTCCAAAAGATGCCGCCAAACACAACATTTCAGTGTCAATGCACGTGTTTCATAACAACTATTCACATTACGGCCGTCAGCGAAGAAAAATCCCGAAATTAGCCGCACCGTTTTTTAAGTCGCAGGGCTCAAAGTGTGGGGAAAAGGTGTGGAATTTACGGTTTATCTACATTTTATTTATTTTGGGTATATAGACTTTAAATAAAATAGAGATTTTTGTGAAAAAGTGTACCTCTAATTTTGAACAGACACTTTTTTTTTCACAAAATCAAATGGAAATAAATAAAACATACACACACATTCTTGTACTTCTTACCTTCTTGAGACCTCCTCTTTAGGACCAGCCTTTCTAGATTCATAAAGATGTGTATTTACAACATTAATAATATATACATACTATGCAAATATAAAAAAAGAAAAGCTTTTAGTTAATTGTTTGTTTGCAATGGTTTTTTTAATCTTCATTATTTAATTCAAGTTATTACAGTATGTCTCTATATACATATTTATTAGTTTTTTTTTAAAATTAATTTTGGCCAAGGGAGGTGTTTAGGGCACGTCCGACCGGTAGGAGGCCACGGGGAAGACCCAGGACACGTTGGGAAGACTATGTCTCCCGGCTGGCCTGGGAACGCCTCGGGATCCCCCGGGAGGAGCTGGACGAAGTGGCTGGAGAGAGGGAAGTCTGGGCTTCCCTGCTTAGGCTGCTGCCCCCGCGACCCGACCTCGGATAAGCGGAAGAAAATGGATGGATGGATGGAATTTTGGCCAAAGGGGGCGCATTTCAATTTCTTACACACACTTGTTATTTTATATGTTGACCAAACTGGGATCACTTCACACTTGTTATTTCATATGTTGACCCCAGGGGGAACACTTTTAAAAGCGACACACAGTCAATGTGAAAAATCACTCCTTTTTGGGACCACCCTCATTTTGATAGATGTCACCAGCAGGGGTGCAAATGAGATCTTTACGTTTTGATTTTTGTAACGTGCTTAAGACAGATGACAAAGGAGTCAGGGACCACAGATGACAAAGGAGTCAGGGACCACAGATGACAAAGGAGTCAGGGACCACAGATGGCCCCTGTGCCGTACTTTGGACAACCCAGCTGTAGAAGCTAAGTGTTAATGGCCACTATAGTCTTAGTAGCGTAGTGTATTAGTTCATCCTATGCTCACATATGACTTGTCTTACGTCAGCACCAGAAGTCCTAAAATCAGCTGTTCACCTGGAATAGGGAAGTCCTTCTTTATCTTGTTGTATCATATATTGCTGCCTTTGCACCTGTCAATGTTTACTCTTGTATGCACATTAAATCAACAAAAAATCCTGACTTTGGAGCAATGTTCACGGACTCTAGTATTTCGTTCTCTATTAGATGCAATGTTACTGGTACCATGAGACTTATGTCATCACTTGTTCATACCTCCTCATATGGAAGATACATTTCCTTCTTTATGTCTCAAGAAGGCTAGAAATACAAGAACACACACACACACACACACACACACACACACACACACACACACACACACACACACACACACACACACACACACACACACACACACACTCACATACACACACACACTAACATGTTCACCGGTTCTCATATGGAAGCTACTTTTCCTTGTTGATGTCTCAAGGAGGACTTGTTCACCGGTCGTATGGACGGTACTTTTCCTTGTTGATGTCTCAAGAAGGGTAAAAATACAAGAAAACACACACACACACACACACACACACACACACACACACACACACACACACACACACACACACACACACTAACATGTTCACTGGTCCTCGTATCGTATGGAAGGTACTTTTCCTTCTTGGTGTCTCAAGAAGGGTAAAAATACAAGAACACACACACATACACACACACACACACGCACGCACGCACACACACTAACTTGTTCACCGGTCCTCGTATGGACGGTACTTTTCCTTGTTGATGTCTCAAGAAGGGTAGGAATACAAGAACACACACACACACACACACACACACACACACTAACTTGTTCACCGGTCCTCGTATGGACGGTACTTTTCCTTGTTGATGTCTCAAGAAGGGTAAAAATACAAGAAAACACACACACACACACACACACACACACACACACACACACACACACACACACACACACACACACACACACACACACACACACTAACTTGTTCACCGGTCCTCGTATGGACAGTACTTTTCCTTGTTGATGTCTCAAGAAGGGTAAAAATACAAGAAAACACACACACGCACGCACGCACGCACGCACACACACACACACACACACACACACACACACACACACACACACACACACACACACACACACACACACACACACACACACACACACACACACACACACACACACTAACTTGTTCACCGGTCCTCGTATGGAAGGTACTTTTCCTTGTTGATGTCTCAAGAAGGGTAGCAATACAAGAACACACACACCATACACACACACACACACACACACACACACACACACACACACACACACACACACACACACACTAACGTGTTCACTGGTCCTCGTATCGTATGGAAGGTACTTTTCCTTCTTGGTGTCTCAAGAAGGGTAAAAATACAAGAAAACACACAAACACACACACACACGCACACACACACACACACACACACACTAACGTGTTCACTGGTCCTCGTATCGTATGGAAGGTACTTTTCTTTCTTGGTGTCTCAAGAAGGGTAGGATTACAAGAACACACACACACACACACACACACACACACACACACACACACACACACACACACACACACACACACACACTAACTTGTTCACCGGTCCTCGTATGGAAGCTAATTTTCCTTCTTGGTGTCTCAAGAATGGTAGAAATACATGAAAACACACACACACACACACTAACGTGTTCACTGGTCCTCGTATCGTATGGAAGGTACTTTTCCTTCTTGGTGTCTCAAGAATGGTAGAAATACATGAAAACACACACACACACACACACACACACACACACACACACACACACACACACACACACACACACACACACACACACACACCAACGTGTTCACTGGTCCTCGTATCGTATGGAAGGTACTTTTCCTTCTTGGTGTCTCAAGAAGGGTAACAATACAAGAACACACACACACACACACACACACACACACACACACACACACACACACACACACACACACACACACACACACACACACACACACACACACACACACACACACACACACACACTGATATTACCCAGAATCCTCCCTGCAGTTGTGAGACTTTGTGTGAGATGTAATTGTGTAGTAGCGTAGTAGTCCAACACATGATCTCTGGCTGGGAGTAATAACCCGGAGATGTACTCATCGTGATCGGCAAACAAACAATAAGAGTAAAAGCGGGAGACGGGCTGGATGAGGATTTGCTGCACGCCATGTTTTTATTGTTGTTTGTGAGCGGCACAATTACACAGCAGCACTCCAAAGTCGCACTTTAACCGCCAGAAGCTTCTTTTATTGCTGCTCGTCTTCTTACAACCTCTTTTCTTTGGCGGACATTCATTATAAAACACCACTAAAGCTGCAATACGTCATAATCTCATAGATAAAATACTCAATATTGAAGCATTAGCCATTATGAGCTTTCTTTTTAAAATTTACATTAATTATTTAATACAGATTAATTAATTAAAAAAATGTTTCGCTAATGTTCGTCATTTGCTTAGCGTTAGCATGCTAGTATGCTATCATTAGCCTGTTAACTTTCTTTTTTTTAGCAAAAATTTGCAGGCATTCACCTTAGTCATATAACTTGGTATTTGGCACCTCCTAACTGTTAGCAGGCTAATGTTGGCAAGCTAACATTAACATGCTACCATCAGCATGTTAACTTTTTTTAAAGTAATTTCACAGGCGTAAACCTCAGTCATATGACTTGGTATTTAGCTCAGACTTTTAGCAGACTAGTGCTAGCATGCTAACATTAACATGCTAGCTATAGCATACTTTCTTTAGCTATTTTTCAGGCGCACACCTCGGAATCATAGAACTTGGTATTTGGCACGTGCTAACTGTTAGCAGGCTAATGTAGACAAGCTAACCTTAACATGCTACCATTAGACTGTTAACTTCTTTAACTAATTTCGCTTGCGTAAACCTCAAAGTCATACGACTTCATATTTAGCTCATGCTGTTAGCAGGTTAGTGCTAGCATGCTAACATTAACATGCTACCATCAGCATGTTAACTTTAAAAAAAAAAATGTTGCAGGCGTAAACCTTCAGAGTCATATAACTTGGTATTTGGCTATGTTGTTAGCGGACTAGTGCTAACATGCTAACATTAACATGCTACCATCAGATTGTTAACTTCTTTAACTAATTTCGCTTGCGTAAACCTCAGGGTCATATGACTTGGTATTTGGCTCAGGCTTTGAGCAGGCTAGTGCTAGCATGCTAACATTAACATGCTAGCTTTAGCACACTTTCTTTAGCTAAGTTGCAGGCGCACACCTCGCAATCATACAAACCCCGTTTCCATATGAGTTGGGAAATTGTGTTAGGTGTAAATATAAACAGAATACAATGATTTGCAAATCCTTTTCAAGCCATATTCAGTTGAATATGCTACAAAGACAACATATTTGATGTTCAAACTCATAAACATTTTTTTTTTTTTTTGCAAATAATCATTAACTTTAGAATTTGATGCCAGCAACACGTGACAAAGAAGTTGGGAAAGGTGGCAATAAATACTGATAAAGTTGAGGAATGCTCATCAAACACTTATTTGGAACATCCCACAGGTGTGCAGGCTAATTGGGAACAGGTGGGTGCCATGATTGGGTATAAAAGTAGATTCCATGAAATGCTCAGTCATTCACAAACAAGGATGGGGCGAGGGTCACCACTTTGTCAACAAATGCTTTAGCAAATTGTTGAACAGTTTAAGAAAAACCTTTCTCAACCAGCTATTGCAAGGAATTTAGGGATTTCAACATCTACAGTCCGTAATATCATCAAAGGGTTCAGAGAATGTGGAGAAATCACTCCACGTAAGCGGCATGGCCAGAAACCAACATTGAATGACCGTGACCTTCGATCCCTCAGACGGCACTGTATCAAAAACCCACATCAATCTCTAAAGGATATCACCACATGGGCTCAGGAACACTTCAGAAAACCACTGTCACTAAATACAGTTGGTCGCTACATCTGTAAGTGCAAGTTAAAGCTCTAATATGCAAAGCGAGAGCAATTTATCAACAACACCCAGAAACGCCACCGGCTTCTCTGGGCCCGAGATCATCTAAGATGGACTCATGCAAAGTGGAAAAGTGTTCTGCGGTCTGACGAGTCCACATTTCCAATTGTTTTTGGAAATATTTGACATCGTGTCGTCCGGACCAAAGAGGAAAAGAACCATCCAGACTGTTATCGACGCAACGTACAAAAGGCAGCATGTGTGATGGTATGGGGGTGCATTAGTGCCCAAGACATGGGTAACTTACACATCTGTGAAGGCACCATTAATGCTGAAAGGTACATACAGCTTTTGGAGCAACATATGCTGCCATCTAAGTGCCGTCTTTTTCATGGATGCCCCTGCTTATTTCAGCAAGACAATGCCAAGCCACGTGTTACATCAGCATGGCTTCATAAAAAAAGAGTGCGGGTACTTTCCTGGCCCGCCTGCAGTCCAGACCTGTCTCCCATTGAAAATGTGTGGCGCATTATGAAGCCTAAAATAGCACAACGGAGACCCCCGGACTGTTGAACAACTTAAGCTGTACATCAAGCAAGAATGGGAAAGAATTCCACCTGAGAAGCTTCAAAAATGTGTCTCCTCAGTTCCCAAACGTTTACTGAGTGTTGTTAAAAGGAAAGGCCATGTAACACAGTGGTGAACATGCCCTTTCCCAACTTCTTTGTCACGTGTTGCAGCCATGAAATTCTAAGTTAATTATTATTTGCAAAAAAAAAAAAAAATGTTTATGAGTTTGAACATCAAATATGTTGTCTTTGTAGCATATTCAACTGAATATGGCTTGAAAAGGATTTGCAAATCATTGTATTCTGTTTATATTTACATCGAACACAATTTCCCAACTCATATGGAAACGGGGTTTGTATAACTCTGTATTTGGCTCATGCTGTTCGCCGGCTTATGCTAGCATGCTATCATTAACATGCTAGCATGTTAATGATAGCATGCTAGTATTTACATGCTAGCATGCTATCATTAACATGCTAGCTTTAGCATGCTAACTTTTCTTTAACTAATTTTGCGGGCGTAAACATCAGATTCATACAACTTGGTATTTGGCTCAATCTGTTCGCAGGCTAGTGCTAGCATGCTAACATCAACATGCTAGGACTAGCGCGCTTTCTTTAGGACTCAGACTTGAATTTAACAGACAACAGGAGATTTTTAACCACTTAAACATGTTTTTAAAAGCAAAGGAATAAAGTGTAAATCACACTTAGAAGGACTAATCCATGCCTTGGTCTACAGCAGGCTGGACTACAGTCTTGGTCTTCTAACCGGACTCTCTAAACCAGCGGTAAATTAGAATCCAGAATGCTGCTGCTCGAGTCCTGACTAGAAGCAGGAAACACGACCATATTAGGCCAGTGCCGAGGACTTCCTGTTTCTCAGAGAACAGACTTTGTGTCTAATATGTGATATTTTTTAATCATTTCTAAATGAAGATACTTGTCAGTGTGAAGTGAAGACAAAGAGCGGCTAACTGTCCTACCTTCTGCAGAAGCACTTGAACGCGTCACACTGTGGAGAGAAGGGAGAAGAGTTTTAATGGAAAGTCAGCGTGGATGCGAGTACAAGATGTGACACAATCAAACAATCAAAAAGGTGTTTCAGGGATTGGATTAAAGCAAAGTCGCCCGTTGACTTTTTCTCCCTCTAATCAAAAAGTGAAAGTGAAATAATAACGTGATGAAGTGCTAACAAGCAGGCTAACACAACCTTCCATGATAGCATGCTATTGGTGACAAGCTATAGTTCTATGCTAGCACTTTGGACAATTTTGCATGTTTTAACTTAAAAATCACAGATTTTGATACTTGCTGTCATCTTATAAGTATGCTAACTGTTTCCACATTAGCATGTTAATGTTCGCTAACATTAAATGGTAGAAAATGGATGAATGAATGAAGGTTTTGATGCCATTTTGTAAATATGGAAACTGTTTCCATGATAGCATGCTATAGTTCTATGGTAGCACTTTGGCCAATTTTGCGTGTTTTAACTAAAAAATCATTGCCCATTTTGCATGTTTTAATTCAAAAATCATGGATTTTGCTACTTGGAGCCATCCTGTAAGTATGCTAACTCTTTCCATGTGCCATCCATCCATCTTCTTCCACTTATCCGAGGTCGGGTCGCGGGGGCAGCAGCCTAAGTAGCAAAGCCCAGACTTTCCTCTCCCCAGCCACTTGGTCCAGCTCCTCCCGGGGGATTCCGAGGCGTTCCCAGGCCAGCCGGGAGACATAGTCTTCCCAACGTGTCCTGGGTCTTCCCCGTGGCCTCCTACCGGTCGGACGTGCCCTAAACACCTCCCTAGGGAGGCATACGGGTGGCATCCTGACCAGATGCCCGAACCACCTCATCTGGCTCCTCTCCATGTGGAGGAGCAGCGGCTTTACTTTGAGCTCCTCCCGGATGACAGAGCTTCTCACCCTATCTCTAAGGGAGAGACCCACCACCCGGCGGAGGAAACTCATTTCAGCCGCTTGTACCCGTGATCTTGTCCTTTCGGTCATAACCCAAAGTCATGACCATAGGTGAGGATGGGAACGTAGATCGACTGGTAAATTGAGAGCTTTGCCTTCCGGCTCAGCTCCTTCTTCACCACAATGGATCGATACAGCGTCCGCATTACTGAAGACGCCGCACCGATCCGCCTGTCCATCTCACCATCCACTCTTCCCTCACTCGTGAACAAGACTCCCAGGTACTTGAACTCCTCCACTTGGGGCAAGATCTCCTCCCCAACCCAGAGATGGCACTCCACCCTTTTCCGGGCGAGAACCATGGACTCGGACTTGGAGGTGCTGATTCTCATCCCAGTCGCTTAACACTCGGCTGCGAACCGATCCAGTGAGAGCTGAAGATCCTGGCCAGATGAAGCCATCAGGACCACATCATCAGCAAAAAGCAGAGACCTAATCCTGCAGCCACCAAACCAGAACCCCTCAACGCCTTGACTGCGCCTAGAAATTCTGTCCATAAAAGTTCAGAACAGAATGGGTGACAAAGGGCAGCCTTGGCGGAGTCCAACCCTCACTGGAAACGTGTCCGACGTACTGCCGGCAATGCGGACCAAGCTCTGACACTGATCATACAGGGAGCGGACCGCCACAATAAGACAGTCCGATACCCCATACTCTCTGAGCACTCCCCACAGGACCTCCTGAGGAACACGGTCAAATGCCTTCTCCAAGTCCACAAAGCACATGTAGACTGGTTGGGCAAACTCCCATGCACCCTCAAGGACCCTGCCCAGAGTATTGAGCTGGTCCACAGTTCCACGACCAGGACGAAAACCACACTGTTCCTCCTGAATCCGAGGTTTGACTATCCCGCGTAGCCTCCTCTCCAGTACACCTGAATAGACCTTACCGGGAAGGCTGAGGAGTGTGATCCCACCATAGTTGGAACACACCCTCCGGTTCTCCTTCTTAAAGAGAGGAACCACCACCCCGGTCTGCCAATCCAGAGGTACCGCTCCCGATGTCCACGCGATGCTGCAGAGTCTTGTCAACCAAGTCAGCCCCACAGCATCCAGAGCCTTGAGGAACTCCGGCTCTGGTGCCACCGAGGAGCTTTTTAACTACCTCAGCAACCTCAGCCCCAGAAATAGAAGAGCCCACCACATATTCCCCAGGCACTGCTTCCTCATAGGAAGACGTGTTGGTGGGCTTGAGGAGGTCTTCCAAGTATTCCCTCCACCGATCCACAACATCCGCAGTGGAGGTCAGCAGAACATCATTCTCACCATACACGGTGTTGACAGTGCACTGCTTCCCCTTCCTGAGGCGCCGGACAGTTTCCATGTGATGTTAGAATATTATGATGCTAACATTCAAAGTTACTTTTTTAATTTTTAGCAAAATTTGGCTTTTGCCTTTGAGTAAAATAACAGTCTTTTCCAAACACTGCTAACAAGAGTCAAGTTAGCAGAGGTTAGGTCCATTGCAGAGGACAACATGATTATTAATAGTTCCAGAAGAGTGCAAAGACTGAATGCTGCATCATCAGGAGAAGTCAGCGTGTGGTCAAAAAGAAGCTAACTTCTGTAACGAAGTTAGCTACACTGACCATACGTCCTCTTTTCACCGGACATGTCCTCTTTTGCGGAGCTGTCAGGGCGGAGTTTCTTAAATGCCTCAAATGTCCGGCATTTTGAGTTAGGGTTGCGTGTATTTTCAATGTACGTTCAGGGTTAAGAAGGGGTTAAAAACAAAACAAACAGCAGCATTGGTGAGGGAGGGGCAGAGACAGAGATAGAGAGAGAGAGTTATGATAAACGCGCATGCGTCGCCAGGCTCTGCTTTTTATCCATAGATTTATCACATTTAATTTTTTATTATCTATAGCAGGGGTGTCAAAAGTGTGCCCCGGAGTCCATTTGCGGCCCACAGCTAATGTTTTAAAGGCCCACAGCACATTCTAAAAATACTATTAAAACAAACGAAAACATAAGAAAAGTGAAATAAAAAAGCTTAAAGGTTAAATGTAATTTAGAAAAAGTTGCAATGTTGACTAATAAAACAAAGCTGTTTTTTTTCCTTTCAAACTGTCATTGCTCAAAACATAATATTGAATCAAAATCAATGTTATTATGAATTATTGACCTATCCAAGGTTCCCATTACTTCACATCAAATATTACACTAAGGAAAATATTTTTGCTGGAAGATTTTGCATATTTTGTGTGTTTGCCATTAAAAGCATAGTTTTGTTTGACAAAAAAGGGCGGAAAACAAACAAACAAAAAAACAACATAAAAAAAGTAAAACATTTAGAAATGAGGGATAGATGTGAAGTTGACGTAGACTCCAGAGATTTAAATATAAAATGTATGTAGCCCTGGCACAACATTGTCATCATTTCATCACCCAAGCAAAACACTTTTTTACTCTTTTATACTGAAATAAATACACCTACAACTTATTCAATACAAACATAGAAAAAACTAGCAGCGGTAAAGTTTAGATCCATGAAGGAAAGAAGAAAGGGAATGAATGTTTATAACTGAATACATTTACATATGTATACACATTTGTTCTATTTTTTTTTTTATTTCTTTAATGAATGAAGTAACGTTTATGACAACCTTTTTACCAGAACACAATATAGAATATGAGATATAACAGCATAGTGTAGAACACAAAATAGAATGTGAGATATAACAGGATAGTGTAGAACACAATACAGAATGTGAGATGTAACAGGATAGTGTAGAACACAAAATAGAATGTGAGATATAACAGGATAGTGTAGAACACAATATAGAATGTGAGATATAACAGGATAGTGTAGAACACAATATAGAATGTGAGATATAACAGGATAGTGTAGAATACAATATAGAATGTGAGATATAACAGGATAATGTAGAACACAATATAGAATGTGAGATATAACAGGATAATGTAGAACACTATATAGAATGTGAGATATAACAGGATAATGTAGAACACAATATAGAATGTGAGATATAGCAGGACAATGTAGAACACAATATAGAATGCAGAGGTGGGTAGTAACGCGCTACATTTACTCCGTTACATCTACTTGAGTAACTTTTGGGATAAATTGTACTTCTAAGAGTAGTTTTAATGCAACATACTTTTACTTTTACTTGAGTATATTTATAGAGAAGAAACGCTACTTTTACTCCGCTACTTTTATCTACATTCAGCTCGCTACTCGCTACTAATTTTTATCGATCTGTTAATGCACGCTTTGTTTGTTTTGGTCTGTCAGACAGACCTTCATAGTGCCTGCGTTTCAACAAATACTGTCACTGGTGACGTTCACTCCGTTCCACCAATCAGATGCAGTCACTGGTGACGTTGGACCAATCAAACAGAGCCAGGGGTCACATGACCTGACTTAAACAAGTTGAAAAACTTATTGGGGTGTTACCATTTAGTGGTCAATTGTACGGAATATGTACTGTACTGTGCAATCTACTAATACAAGTTCCAATCAATCAATCAAAAGTGTGAAGGAAAAAAGACAATTTTTTATTTCAACCGTACACCCCGTCAAAAGCCTAAAGACTGACTGCACAGTTCCTGTCTTCACAATAAAAGTGCCGCTCCATCGCGCCTGCGCTTTCAAAATAAGAGTCTCCGAAAGCCTGCGCAAACAAGCTAGCAAGCTACGGAGTTTGCCGCCAATGTATTTCTTGTAAAGTGTATAAAAACGAATATGGAAGCTGGACATATAAGATGCCAAAAACCAACCACTTTCATGTGGTATTAGACAGAAAGGAGGAACTTTTTTTCTCCTCCATTCGAAAACGTGGACGTTTGTCATCACTACTGTCTGATTCCAATCAATGCAAGTCATCAGAATCAGGTAATACACCAATTTATATTCTTGTCTTCATGAAAGAAAGGAATCTATATGTGTTAAACATGCATGTATATTCATTAAAACACTATTAACATGTAAACAAAAACGGCAAAAAAAAAATATATAAATTATATACTGTATATATCTATGTATATATATATATATATATATATATATATATATATATATATATATATATATATATATATATATATATATATATATATATATATATATTAAGGCTGCAGCTAACGATTATTTTTCTATCGATTAATCTATAGATTATTTTTTTCGATTAATCGGTTAATCTATAGATTATTTTTTCGATTAATCTATAGATTATTTTTCCTTTTACCGATTTTTTTATTTATTTAAAATGAAGATGAAAAAATAAATGTAGGCCAGTTTTTTCAAAAGGCATGGCTTTTATTTACAAAAAAAAAAGTATGGCCACTCAGTCAACATTGACAACAACATGACAAAATATTCTGTAACAATGTAAACATTTAACAAAATTAAAAGTAGCTTATTTGCTTTTAATGTGCAAATATAAAAGTAAACATCCAGTGCAAATCTTAATATTCTGCAATAGTATAAGCATTTCAAAAGTAAAAGTATTGCTTATTTTGATTTAAAATGTGCAAAAATAAAGATAAACATCCAATTTAAAAAAGTGCAAAACGGAAATATTCTGTAACAACAGTGTAAACATTTCAACAAAAGTAAAAGTATTGCTTATTTGCTAAAATGTGCAAAAATAAAGATAAACATCCAATACAAAAAAGTGCAAAACGAAATATTCTGTAACAACAGTGTAAACATTTCAACAAAAGTAAAACTTTTGCTTATTTTGCTTAATAACACAACAATGATAGTATGATTAAAGTGAAAGTTAATTGTTCGTTTGTACATAGTATACGTAATTGTTAATGTTGTAAAAGGTATTTGCACAACTAATTAACGTTAGCGTTAAAGAGGAGCGCGTCTTTGTAAACACTGAACAGGCACGCCAAACGCTCCTCTCAGAGCGAAACGGTGCTTTAGTTTATGAATTTACAACGCAGATACAAATGACACATTCATGTTTTTGTGTAATGATGACAACGTATACTCACGCGGACGATTGACTAGTTGATGGTGATGGCAAGAACGCTGCCGTTGTGCTGCTATGATAGGCCATTTCCGCTCGACACAGTGTGCATACAACAACATTATTAGCAGAGGTGGGTAGAGCAGCCAGAAATTGTACTCAAGTAAGAGTACTGTTACTTTAGAGATTTATTACTCAAGTAAAAGTAAGGAGTAGTCACCCAAATATTTACTTGAGTAAAAGTAAAAGGTATGTTGTGAAAAAACTACTCAAGTACTGAGTAACATACACACACATATCATATATATATATATATATATATATATATATATATATATATATATATATACACACACACACACACACACACACACACACACACACACACACACACATATATATATATATATATATATATATATATATATATATATATATATATATATATATATATATATATATATATATATATATATATATATATATATATATATATATACATTGATATATACAGTATATAATTTATATTTATTTATTTTGCCGTTTTTGTTTACATGTTAAAGGTGTTTTAATAATTATACATGCATGTTTAACATATAGATTCCTTTCTTTCATGAAGACAAGAAAATAAGTTGGTGTATTACCTGATTCTGATGACTTGCATTGATTGTAATCAGGAAGCAGTGCTGGTAACGTCCACGTTTTCAAATGGAGGAGAAAAAAAGTTCCTCCTTTCTGTCTAATACCACATGAAAGTGGTTGTTATTTGGCATCTTATTTGTCCACCTTCCATATTCGTTTTTATACCCTTTACAAGAAATACATTGGCGGCAAACTCCGTAGCTTGCTAGCTTGTTTGCGCTGGCTTTCGGAGACTCTTATTTTGAAAGCGCAGGCGCGATGGAGCGGGACTTTTATTGTGAAGACAGGAACTGTGCAGTCAGTCTTTACGGTTGAAATAAAAAAAGGGTCTTTTTTCCTTCACACTTTTGATTGATTGATTGGAACTTTTATTAGTAGATTGCACAGTACAGTACATATTCCGTACAATTGACCACTAAATGGTAACACCCGAAGTTAGCTCGGAGCCAGTCAGGTCATGTGACCCCTGGCTCTGTTTGATTGGTCCAACGTCACCAGTGACTGCATCTGATTGGTGGAACGAAGTGAAACGTCACCAGTAAGGCAGGCACTTTGAAGGTCTGTCTGACAGACCAAAACAAACAAAGCGTGCATTAACAGATCGATAAAAATTAGTAGCGAGTAGCGAGCTGAATGTAGATAAAAGTAGCGGAGTAAAAGTAGCGTTTCTTCTTAGGCCGTTTATTGAAATACTCCCACACTTTTGACGACTTTTGGCGTGCTTTTTTCCCCTCGCTCGCACCGCTCGCATCGTCTGCTTTGCCATGACGGTAGTGTAACGTAAATACGCGACGCGTCGACGAACAAAAACGTCCTCGACGTATTTACGTAACCGATGACGTCGACTACGTCGACGCGTCGTTTCAGCCCTAATATATATATATATATATATATATATATATATATATATATACATATATATATATATATACATATATATATATATACATATATATATATATATATATATATATATATATATACATATATATATACATATACATATATATATATATATATACATATATATATATATATATATATATATATATATATATATATATATATATATATATATATATATATATATGATATGTGTGTGTATGTTACTCATCAGTTACTCAGTACTTGAGTAGTTTTTTTACAACATACTTTTTACTTTTACTCAAGTAAATATTTGGGTGACTACGCCTTACTTTTACTTGAGTAATAAATCTCTAAAGTAACAGTACTCTTACTTGAGTACAATTTCTGGCTACTCTACCCACCTCTGATAGAATGTAAGATGTAACAGGATAGTGTATAACAAAACAAAAAAAAGAGATATAACAGGATAGTGTAGAACAAAAGATAGATTTGTGAGATATAACAGGATAGTGTAGAACACAATATAGAATGTGAGATATAACAGGATAGTGTAGAACACAATATAGAATGTGAGATATAACAGGATAATGTAGAACACAATATAGAATGTGAGATATAACAGGAACACAATATAGAATGTGAGATATAACAGGATAATGTAGAACACAATATAGAATGTGAGATAGAACAGGATAATGTAGAACACAATATAGGATGTGAGATATAACAGGATAATGTAGAACACAATATAGAATGTGAGATATAACAGGATAATGTAGAACACAATATAGAATGTGAGATACAACAGGATAATGTAGAACACAATATAGAATGTGAGATATAACAAGATCATGTAGAACACAATATAGGATGTGAGATATAACAGGATAATGTAGAACACAATATAGAATGTGAGATATAACAGGATAATGCATACATTTGTCATTTGTTTTCAAAACACTTACAAAAAAGTGGGACCCCAAAAATGTACTGTGGGACCCCATTTTTATGACTTGATGGGTCCCTGGGACCCCATTTAGAAAATTCCTAGCACCAACACTGATGTCAACAGAGGAGAAAAAATGCTTTATTGAAATAAATATATTATTTATAAAGCAAGTTGGAGTATCATTGGCACATGTTCACCTTGGCACGCATACATGTGTCCTCTTTTTCACTATGTGGTCAGCATAAGTTAGCACAGCAGCAGTCAAGCACTGAATGCTTTCATCAAATAATCAGGAGAGTAAGAAGTCGCATAGTTTCAACAAATAAACACCAAAATACTCAGTCAGCCCTCATTTGCTGTCTGGAAGATGTACAAGATTTATTCCCTCAGAGCGCAGCAGAAAGTGGGGCGAGGCTCTTTGCGTTCTTCTTCTTCTTCCCTTCGCCAACACAACTAGATGTTGCTGCTGTGTAACCAACCAACCAACTAGATGCTGCTGCTGTGTAACCAACCAACACAACTAGATGCTGCTGCTGTGTAACCAACCAACACAACTAGATGCTGCTGCTGTGTAACCAACCAACCAACAAGATGCTGCTGCTGTGTAACCAACCAACCAACAAGATGCTGCTGCTGTGCAACCAACCAACACAACTAGATGCTGCTGCTGTGTAACCAACCAACACAACTAGATGCTGCTGCTGTGTAACCAACCAACACAACTAGATGCTGCTGCTGTGTAACCAACCAACCAACTAGATGCTGCTGCTGTGTAACCAACCAACACAACTAGATGCTGCTGCTGTGTAACCAACCAACACAACTAGATGCTGCTGCTGTGTAACCAACCAACCAACAAGATGCTGCTGCTGTGTAACCAACCAACCAACAAGATGCTGCTGCTGTGCAACCAACCAACACAACTAGATGCTGCTGCTGTGTAACCAACCAACACAACTAGATGCTGCTGCTGTGTAACCAACCAACACAACTAGATGCTGCTGCTGTGTAACCAACCAACCAACTAGATGCTGCTGCTGTGTAACCAACCAACACAACTAGATGCTGCTGCTGTGTAACCAACCAACTAACAAGATGCTGCTGCTGTGTAACCAACCAACCAACTAGATGCTGCTGCTGTGTAACCAACCAACACAACTAGATGCTGCTGCTGTGTGCGTTCTTCTTCTTCTTCCCTTCGCCAACACAACTAGCATGTAGCGTCTGCAAGTGCAGCTTTAGCACATTGCCCACACTTTCTGCAGAAAGCTTCCAGAAAAGACGCATTGACAGCACAGTGATGGGGACACTGACGACCACTCCAATACAATAAATAAACAAAAACACCCTCTGCCTGGTGCGAGGGCCCAATTACAGTCCCAACTACTTTTCCCCCCGTTTTAAACCACGCAGCTTATAAAACTGTGCAGCTAATTTATTTCCATCGAACACATGCAAAGGTGTGTTATTGTTTGTGCCACGGCGCCACCTTTTGGACGGGTGAATCAGAATTCCTGCTGTATTAAAGCTTTGAACCGGAAGTGGAAGTGCCACTTCCGTCTTCTGATCATCCATAGCGTTTGTACTCGTACAGATCCTTCATTCGTCACTCCAAGCAACGTTTGTAAGTTTTACAATACAACTAAAACTATTCTTACTTACTAAAGTGTCCCACGTGTGATGTCTGTAGGAGTGTTTTCATGCATATTTGTACCTGCTATCTTAATGTAATCAAGCTAGCGTTGTTAGCATTAGCTAAAATGCTAGCACGTTTACGAATGTTTGTGTTAGTATTATTAACTTACAATATTTTTGTTATGTTTCACTTTCACAAATTCCTCAGTAAATTCACCAAAACGTCAGCGTGGAGTTATTGAGTCTGTTTAGCTGATTGGAGAGCTAGCTTGCGCGGCTAGTGGGTCCATGACCATGACTTCTGTTTTGTTTGATCATCCGTTTTACTGCCCTGTTACAGACACCGTTTGGAAACAATTAAGGTATGTAAATAAACATTTACAGAATATTTCTACGTAAATAACTCATTCCACAACGTATATATCTGCCGGTGCAGCTAATATAAGAGGGAAACTTCCTTCTAAAATTTAGAGGGTGCGACTTGTATACCAGTATGTTTTCTAGTCTGGAAAATTCGATAATCTTTCACAAAATGGGAAAAAAAAACATATGATTTTGTAGACTAACAGATACTACATTGCTTCATTTGGAAACAATAAGCTATGTAAATAAACATTTACAGTATATTTCTGTGTAATTAACTAATTTGACAACATATATATCCACCACTTATAGTCTGGTGCGGCTTATATATGGGGAACAATTCCTTCTAAAATTTAATGGGTGCGGCTTGTATACCAGTATGTTTTGTAGTCTGGAAAATACGGTAATCTTCTACCAAATGGGGAAAAACATGTTATTTTGTAGACTAACAGTTACAACATTGCTTCATTTGGAAACAATTAAATTATGTAAATAGAAATTTACAGAATATTTCCGTGGAAATAACTAATTTTACAACCTATATAACTGCCACTAATAGTTTGGTGTGGTTAATATATGGGTAATACATCCCTTCTAAAATGTAGTGGGTGTGGCTTATATACCAGTATGTTTTGTAGTCTGGAACATTCAGTAATCTTCCACCAAATAGGGTAAAAAACATGTTATTTGATAGCATGCTATTGGTAACAAGCTATAGCTATATGGTAGCACTTTGGCCAATTTTGCATGTTCCACCAATGAGAGGGGGAGGGGGGAGACATGTTATTTTGTAGACTAACAGATACTACATTGCTTCATTTGGAAACAATTAATGTATGTAAATAGAAATGTACAAAATATTTCCGTGTAAATAACTAATTTTACAACTTACCTAACTGCCACTAATAGTCCGGTGCAGCTAATATATGAGGGAAACTTCCTTCTAAAATTTAGTGGGTGCGACTTATATACCAGTATGCTTTCTAGTCTGGAAAATTCAATAATCTTTCACAAAATGGGAAAAAAAACATATTATTTTGAAGACTAACAGATGCTACATTGCTTCATTTGGAAACAATAAGGTATGTAAATAAACATTTACAGTATATTTCTGTGTAATTAACAAATTTCACAACGTATATACCCATCACTTATAGTCCGGTGCGGCTTTTACATGGGGAACAATTCCTTCTAAAATTTAATGGGTGTGGCTTATATACCAGTATGTTTTGTAGTCTGGAAAATACGGTAATCTTCTACCAAATGGGGAAAAACATGTTTTTTTGTAGACTAACAGTTACTACATTGCTTCATTTGGAAACAATTAAGGTATGTAAATAGAAATTTACAGAATATTATCTAACTGCCACTAATAGTCCGGTGCAGCTAATATATGAGGGAAACTTCCTTCTAAAATTTAGTGGGTGCCACTTATATACCAGTATGCTTTCTAGTCTGGAAAATTCAATAATCTTTCACAAAATGGGAAAAAAAAACATATTATTTTGTAGACTAACAGATACTACATTGCTTCATTTGGAAACAATAAGGTATGTGAATAAACATTTACAGTATATTTCTGTGTAATTAACAAATTTCACAACGTATATATCCACCACTTATAGTCTGGTGCGGCTTATATATTGGGAACAATTCCTTCTAAAATTTAATGGGTGCGGCTTGAATACCAGTATGTTTTGTAGTCTGGAAAATACGGTAATCTTCTACCAAATAGGGAAAAATATGTTATTTTGTAGACTAACAGTTACTACATTGTTTCATTTGGAAACAATTAAGGGATGTAAATAGAAATTTACAGAATATTTCCGTGTAAATAACTCATTTTACAACCTATATAACTGCCACTA
Source organism: Nerophis lumbriciformis (assembly GCF_033978685.3). Taxonomy (NCBI): domain Eukaryota; kingdom Metazoa; phylum Chordata; class Actinopteri; order Syngnathiformes; family Syngnathidae; genus Nerophis; species Nerophis lumbriciformis. Next base: position 28,971,776 of record NC_084563.2, on the reverse strand, counting down.
ATAGTCTGGTGTGGTTAATATATGGGTAATACATCCCTTCTAAAATGTAGTGGGTGTGGCTTATATACCAGTATGTTTTGTAGTCTGGAACATTCAGTAATCTTCCACCAAATGGGGTAAAAAACATGTTATTTGATAGCATGCTATTGGTAACAAGCTATAGTTATATGGTAGCACTTTGGGCAATTTTGCATGTTCCACCAATGGGGGGAACATGTTATTTTGTAGACTAACAGATACTACATTGCTTCATTTGGAAACAATTAAGGTATGTAAATAAACATTTATTAAATATTTATGTGTAAATAACTCATTTCACAACGTATATATCTGCGACGGTGTGGCTAATATATGGGAACATTTAAATAATGGTGCGCTTAATAGTCCGTAAAATGTGGTCAATTATTATTTTTGTCATTTTCAATGTCTAGCGGTAATACTGCAAAAGCAGAAATTGCGCTCTCATACTGTCACACTGTGCTTTAGGGCTGTGGAAAGAAAAACAATATATATATCCTTCATCAATCACGTGTTCCTGCTGTTGTGTCCTTGAGCAAGGCACTCCGCCCACATCTGCATTGGTCTACCCGGGCCAGTGCAGCTGTGGCCAACATGAGGAGTGAACCTACAATAATATCATCCAGCATGGCTCCGCTGCATTACAACAATTGTGGTCAATTTGTTATGGACAGCCTAAAAAAAAAAAAATGTATTCATGTAGAAATCAAACTACTACAACAACAACAACAACAACAACCTCTTCCTGTCAACATGTGACAATAATCACTTAATTACTTCAATCGCACGCCTCTGGATGTAAATAGAAATAAGCCTTAATGAATATTTCCATTCATTGTGGACACACACACACACACACACACACACACACACACACACACACACACACACACACACACACACACACACACACACACACACACTAGAAGGAGATCAGAGTGTTTCATTAGTGAGGTGCGGAGAGATAAAAGTCCCAAAGGAGACATTGACCAAGCAGCCATTGATCCACTCAGCTAAGCCACTCTGAGTGTGTGTGTGTGTGTGTGTGTGCGTGTGTGTGTGTGTGTGTGTGTGTGTGTGTGTGTGTGTGTGTGTGTGTGTGTGTGTGTGTGTGTGTGTGTGTGTGTGTGTGTGTGTGTGTGTATAAAGTGCCCTACTGATGGAGTCTTTAAGTTAAGTGCAGTAAATGTAATCCAGCGGTGTTAAATGGCGAGAGAGAGAGAGAGAGAGAAGTCTTCATTGTTGCGTCCAATCACAGCTCGCCCATCAAGGCGACGTAGAAACGTTATGGATGGACGGCGCCTGTTGAGTTTTTCCTCCGTCAATTAAAGAAAGTGAAAATCAAATAATGACGTGATGAAGTGACAACATGCAGACTTGGAGCGGCGGGCTAATACAACTTTCTGTGATAGCATGCTATAGTTTTATGCTAGCACTTTGGACAATTTTGCATGTTTTAACTTAAAAATCATAGATTTTGGTACTTGGGACATTTTGTAAGTATGTTAACTGTTTCCACATTAGCATGTTAATGTGTGCTAACATTTAATGGTAGCATGTTAGCCAATTTTGTACGTTTTCACTTCAAAAAATTTTTTTTGCTAACAACGTATCCCTTGTTAACATGCTTGTTAGCATGTTTTATGCTAGCAGTTTGGACAATTTTGCATGTTTTAACTTAAAAACAGGGATTTTGGTACTTGGGACATTTTGTAAGTATGCTAACTGTTTGCACATTAGCATGTTAATGTGTGCTAACATTTAATGGTAGCATGTTAGCCAATTTTGTACGTTTTCACTTAAAAAAATTTTTTTGCTAACAACGTATCCCTTGTTAACATGCTTGTTAGCATGTTTTAGGGTAGCACTTTGGCCAATTTTGCATATTTGAGTTGAAAAAGCATTGCCAATTTTGCATGTTATAACTTAAAAACATGGATTTTGGTACTTGGTGTCATCTTGTAAGTATGCTAACTGTTTCCACATTAGCATGTTAATGTTAGCATTTTAGTCAAATTTGTCCATTTTCATAAAAAAAAAACAGGTTTTGACACTTGTTGCCATTTGGTTTATATGGAAACTTTTTCCGCGATAGCATGCTATTGGTAACATGCTATAGTTTTATGCTAGCACTTTGGACAATTTTGCATGTTTTAACTTAAAAATCATGGATTTTGGTTCTTGGGACATTTTGTAAGTATGCTAACTGTTTCCACATTAGCATGTTAATGTGTGCTAACATTTAATGGTAGCATGTTAGCCAATTTTGTACGTTTTCACTTAAAACATTTTTTTTTTGCTAACAACGTATCCCTTGTTAGCATGCTTGTTAGCATGTTTTATGGTAGCACTTTGGCCAATTTTGCATATTTGAATTGAAAAATCATTGGCAATTTTGCATCTTTTAACTTAAAAACATGGATTTTGGTACTTGGCGTCATCTTGTAAGTATGCTAACTGTTTCCACATTAGCATGTTAATGTTAGCATTTTAGTCAAATTTGTCCATTTTCATTTAAAAAAAAACAGGTTTTGACACTTGTTGCCATTTGGTGTTTATGGAAACTTTTTCCGCGATAGCATGCTATTGGTAGCAAGCTATAGTTTTATGCTAGCACTTTGGACAATTTTGCATGTTTTAACTTAAAAATCACGTATTTTGGTACTCGGTACCCTCTTGCAAGTATGCTAACTGTTTCCACATTAGCATGTCAATGTTAACATGCTAACATTTAATGGTAGCCTTTTAGCCAATTCTGTACATTTTCACTTAAAAGTCATGGGTTTAGATACTTACAAATACACCAACGTATCCCTTGTTAGCATGCTTGTAGCATGTTTTATGGTAGCACTTTGGCCAATTTTGCATATTTGAATTGAAAAAGCATTGCCAATTTTGCATGTTTTAACTTAAAAACGTGGATTTTGGTACTTGGTGTCATCTTGTAAGTATGCTAACTGTTTCCACATTATCATGCTAATGTTAGCATTTTAGTCAAATTTGTCCATTTTCATAAAAAAAAAAACAGGTTTTGACACTTGATGCCATTTGGTGTTTATGGAAACTTTTTCCGCGATAGCATGCTATTGGTAGCAAGCTATAGTTTTATGCTAGCACTTTGGCCAATTTTGCATGTTTTGACCTAAAAACATGGAGTTTGATACTTGGCGTCATCTTGTAAGTATTCTAACTGTTTCCACATTAGCATGTTAATGTTTGCTAACATTAATTGGTAGCATTTTAGCCAAATGTGTATGTTTTCATTTAAAAACATAGGTTTGATACCTGTTGCCATTTGGTGTATATGGAAACTTTTTCCATGATAGCATGCTATTGGTAATAAGTTATAGTTTTATGCTAGCACTTTGGACAATTTTGCATCTTTTAACTTAAAAATCATGTATGTTAGTACTTGGCGCCATCTTGTGAGTATGCTAACTGTTTCCACATTAGCATGTCAACGTTAACATGCTAACATTTAATGGTAGCACTTTAGCCAATTCTGTACATTTTCACTTAAAAGTCATGGGTTTAGATACTTACAAATACACCAACGCATCCCTTGTTAGCATGCTTGTTAGCATGTTTTATGGTAGCACTTTGGCCAATTTTGCATATTTGAACTGAAAAATCATTGGCAATTTTGCATCTTTTAACTTAAAAACATGGATTTTGGTACTTGGCGTCATCTTGTAAGTATGCTAATTGTTTCCACATTAGAATGTTAATGTTAGCATTTTAGTCAAATTTGTCCGTTTTCATTAAAAAAAAACAGGTTTTGACACTTGTTGCCATTTGGTGTTTATGGAAACTTTTTCCGCGATAGCATGCTATTGGTAGCAAGCTATAGTTTTATGCTAGCACTTTGGACAATTTCGCATGTTTTAACTTAAAAATCATGTATTTTGGTACTCGGTACCCTCTTGTAAGTATGCTAACTGTTTCCACATTAGCATGTCAATGTTAACATGCTAACATTTAATGGTAGCCTTTTAGCCAATTCTGTACATTTTCACTTAAAAATCATGGGTTTAGATACTTACAAATACACCCAACATATCCCTTGTTAGCATGCTTGTTAGCATGTTTTATGGTAGCACTTTGACCAATTTTGCATATTTTAATTGAAAAAGCATTGCCAATTTTGCATCTTTTAACTTAAAAACATGGATTTTGGTACTCGGCGTCATCTTGTAAGTATGCTAACTGTTTCCACATTAGCATGTTAATGTTAGAATTTTAGTCAAATTTGTCCGTTTTCATTTAAAAAAAACAGGTTTTGACACTTGTTGCCATTTGGTGTATATGGAAACTTTTTCCGCGATAGCATGCTATTGGTAGCAAGCTATAGTTTTATGCTAGCACTTTGGCCAATTTTGCATGTTTTAACTTAAAAACATGGAGTTTAATACTTGGCATCATCTTGTAAGTATGCTAACTGTTTCCACATTAGCATGTTAATGTTTGCTAACATTTAATGGTAGCATTTTAGCCAAATGTGTATGTTGTCATTTAAAAACATAGGTTTGATACCTGATGCCATTTGGTATATATGGAAACTTTTTCCATGATAGCATGCTATTGGTAACAAGAATGTTTTAACCTAAAAATCACATATTTTGGTACTCTGCGCCATCTTGTGAGTATGCTAACTGTTTCCACATTAGTATGTCAACGTTAACATGCTAACATTTAATGGTAGCATTGTAGCCAATTATGTACATTTTCACTTAAAAGTCATGGGTTTAGATACTTACAAATACACCAACGTATCCCTTGTTAGCATGCTTGTTAGCATGTTTTATGGTAGCACTTTGGCCAATTTTGCATATTTTAATTGAAAAATCATTGCCAATTTTGAATATGTTTTAACTTAAAAATGATGTATTTTGATACTTGGTGTCATCTTGTAAGTATGCTAACTGTTTCCACATTAGCATGTTAATGTTAGCATTTTAGTCAACGTATCCTTGTTAGCATGCTTGTTAGCATGTTTTATGGTAGCACTTTGGCCAATTTTGCGTATTTAATAGAACAATTCTTGCCAATTTTGCATGTTTAACTTAAAAACATGGCTTTTAGTACTTGGTGTCATCTTGTATGTATGTTAAGTGTTTGTACATTAGCATGTTAATGTGTGCTAACATTTAATGGTAGCATGTTAGCCAATTATGTTTGTTTTCACTTACAAATCATGGGTTTAGATACTTACAAATATATCAACATATACCTTGTTAGCATGTTTTATGGTAGCACTTTGGCCAATTTTGCATATTTTAACTTAAAAATCATGTATTTTAATACTTGGTGTCATCTTGTAAGTATGCTAACTGTTTCCACATTAGCATGTTAATGTTTGCTAACATTTAATGGTAGCATTTTAGCAAATTCTGTATGTTTTCACTTAAATGAAAAATGCTTTGATACTTGCAAGTACGCCAATGTATCCCTTGGTAGCATGCGTGTTAGCATGTTTTATGGTAGCACTTTGGCCCATTTTGCGTATTTAATTGAACAATTCTTGCCAATTTTGCATGTTTTAACTTAAAAACATGGATTTTGGTACTTGGGACATTTTGTAAGCATGTTAAGTGTTTGCACATTAGCATGTTAATGTGTGCTAACATTTAATGGTAGCATGTTTGCCAATCATGTTTGTTTTCACTTAAAAATCATGGGTTTAGAGACTTACAAATACATCAACGTATCCCTTTTTAGCATGTTTATGGTAGCACTTTGGCAAATTTTGCATCTTTTAACTGAAAAATCATGGATTTAGATATTTGGCGTCATCTTGTAAGTATGCTAACTGTTTCCTTATTAGCATGTTAATGTTTGCTAACATTTAATGGTAGAATTTTAGCTGAATGTGTATGTTTTCATTTAAAAACCATAGGTTTGATACCTGATGCCATTTGGTATATATGGATAGCATGCTATTGGTAACAAGCTATAGTTTTATGCTAGCACTTTGGGCAATTTTGCATGTTTTAACTTAAAAATCACGTATTTTGGTACTTGACGCCATCTTGTGAGTATGCTAGCTGTTTCCACATTAACATGTCAATGTTAACATGCTAACATTTAATGGTAGCACTTTAGTCAATTCTGTACATTTTCACTTAAAAGTCATGTGTTTAGATACTTACAAATTCACCAACGTATCCCTTGTTAGCAAGCTTGTTAGCATGTTTTATGGTAGCACTTTGGCCAATTTTTCATATTTTAATTGAAAAATCATTGACAATTGTGCATGTTTTAACTTAAAAATCATGTATTGTGATACTTGGTGTCATCTTGTAAGTATGCTAACTATTTCCACATTAGCATGATAATGTTAACATGCTAACATTTAATGGTAGCACTTTAGTCAATTCTGTACATTTTCACTTAAAAGTCATGTGTTTAGATACTTACAAATTCACCAACGTATCCCTTGTTAGCAAGCTTGTTAGCATGTTTTATGGTAGCACTTTGGCCAATTTTTCATATTTTAATTGAAAAATCATTGACAATTGTGCATGTTTTAACTTAAAAATCATGTATTGTGATACTTGGTGTCATCTTGTAAGTATGCTAACTATTTCCACATTAGCATGATAATGTTTGCTAACATTTAATGGTAGCATTTTAGTCAATTTGGTACGTTTTCACTTAAAAAATCATGGGTTTTGACACGTGGCGCCACCTTGCAAGTACGCCAACCCATCCCTTTGTTAGCATGCTAACGTTTAGCGGTAGCATTTTTTTAATTTTTATTTTAAAAACCACAGGTTTTGATACTGCCATTTACTGCCATTTTGTAAACATAGAAATGTTTTATATTTATGCTCTGGCAATGTAGAAACGTTATGGATGGACGGCGCGTGAGTGACAAACACAAGAAATTCATCATTTTGGCGTAGCGTTTGACGCTCTGGAATGTGGCGTAAATCAACCTGCAATCACGGCCTTTTTGACGACTCATCGTTTATGCTAATGCGCTAACAACGCCACACGTTCCCGTGACGAATGTAGCGTAAAGAAAGAAAGTGCTCGCTGTGTGTTGTGATGCTTCATTTACTACATCCTGCTAATTAGACATGCAGCTTCTTGTCTTACATGGACGTGAACGTGTGTGTGTGTGTGTGTGTGTGTGTGTGTGTGTGTGTGTGTGTGTGTGTGTGTGTGTGTGTGTGTGTGTGTGTGTGGAGCTGGGCCAATCCCTGACTGTGTGCTAAATCAGCGTGTGATTGATTAGTGATGAGAGTAAAGGAGTGTGTGAGTGGAGGCGTGCGAGCGTCCACTTAGTCTCCCAATCACTGCTCAGCTTTCATTTTAACGCCACGTCGTCGTCTGCAGTCGTTGACTTGCAGGCCGACACAAATCGGCGAGGGCGAACACATTTTTGTTAACCAGAAAGCCGCCGCGAGCTGTTACAGGGTTATTTCTCTAGTTTGCTTTGTTTTTTTTTTATGCATTCTAACTCTTAACCCATATTGTTATTATAAGTGCTAACACAGAGGAACTACTTTTAGAGAGCTAACTAGCTTATGCTGCTATATTGACATATTGAGCCGCTGCATGGCCTCTGAGTTGGTGAAAGTTAATTGTAGATGATAAATCATGTCTCTCACCTGGATATTAGAAGGTTGTGGACATAAACCCACAAGTTGGTCAACTTTGACATCCAACTTAGACCCGGAGATGGCCAGAAAGACACATTTTGTTAACCTTTTGTGAGGATTATGATGCATTGTTGATGTAAAGGGGAAGATATAAACATCCCATCAGTCTTTATCCCAGTGGGAGCAGACATTGTACAGTAAGTGATTGTTTTATTATGTTTGTATATCTTCTTTAGCACTTAGCAATACGGCTACATGATGCTTAGTGTTTGACTAAAGCTGCATCTGTTTAGCACACAGCTTCTAAAACTTGTAGATCATCCTCCTTATCTTCAGGCTCAAAAATAGAAGTTTTGGATCATCATTTGTCCCAAAGTAGTCTTTGTTGTCTCTCATCAAGTCTGTCATGATTAGTAGTCTTCTACTTGTTGTTGTTGAAGGGTAATTTAATGCCGTGATGCATCTGTGAAATTAATACTTAAAAATTATCAAACTATGTCAATATGACATGTTATTATGAATGTTACTAGATACTACATATAAACTTACATCATGTATATATTACATGTTATTATGAATGTTACTACATGACATATATACTTACATCATGTATATATTACATGTTATTATGAATATTACTACATGACATATATACTTACATCATGTATATATTACATATGAATGTTACTACATGACATATATACTTACATCATGTATATATTACATGTCATTATGAATGTTACTACATGACATATGTACTTACATCATGTATATATTACATGTTATTATGAATGTTACCAGATACTACATATATACTTACATCATTTATATATTACATGTTATTATGAATGTTACTAGATGACATATATACTTACATCATGTATATATTACATGTTATTATGAATGTTACTACATGACATATGTACTTACATCATGTATATATTACATGTTATTATGAATGTTACTACATGACATATATACTTACATCATGTATATATTACATGTTATTATGAATGTTACTACATGACATATATACTTACATCATGTATATATTACATGTTATTATGAATGTTACTACATGACATATGTACTTACATCATGTATATATTACATGTTATTATGAATGTTACCAGATACTACATATATACTTACATCATGTATACATTACATGTTATTATGAATGTTACTACATGACATATATACTTACATCATGTATATATTACATGTTATTATGAATGTTACTACATGACATATATACTTACATCATGTATATATTACATGTTATTATGAATGTTACATGACATATATACTTACATCATGTATATATTACATGTTATTATGAATGTTACTACATGACATATGTACTTACATCATGTATATATTACATGTTATTATGAATGTTACCAGATACTACATATATACTTACATCATGTATATATTACATGTTATTATGAATGTTACTAGATACTACATATACACTTACAGTGTATATATAAAACTAATGTTTTTTGTAATGTTTTTTGAGCGCTTTATAAACAGAAAAGATCAACTCCAAATAACTCTATTGTTAGCTGACTTTTGCTAGCATGTATTTACAATTTAGAATGCATTAAAAAAATATGTGTTATTGTGTTATATTAGGATTGTGAATGATAGGCAACCCCCCCCCCCCCCCCCCCCAAAAAAAAATAAAATAAAGTGAAGTTCCCCTTTAAGGCTTAAATAACTTGACTGTGTCTCTTATCCTAAACAATTATTTTCCAAATGAACCACAGCTCTCCCGGGCCGGAATCACTCATGCAGCCCTAGACTATAATATAAAAGCCACCATGCGTGATGCAATCACCTTGTCAGGTATTTCAACAGCAATGTCAGCGTGTTGAGTCATTATTAGTGATCAGAGCCAAGGTCTTTAGAAATACACCAGACTGCAACACAATGAAATGTGAGACACTTCATCCCTTTTTCGAGCATCATTTTTAAAACCCTAAACACTTTATAGCGCAGACAGAGTTGATCTACTAAGCTCGTGAGCAGAGGATTGCGTCCCTTAAATGAGCAAAAGAGAGTTGCATCCATTTAGCGTGTCTGCAGAATATTTTCGCACCAAAACATGGGTGGAGGAGATGCGAATATAAGCATTTAGCACTCGCAACGTGTCTTCCTGTGGCTGACAATAAGTCAAAGAAACCGACACCTCCACGTCGCATCCCATCGCACACAGTGGAGGTTTACAAGCGGCAGGCCTTTTAAGTTAAAGTAGCAATGATTGTCACACACACCCACTACGTGTGGCAAAATTATTCTCTGCATTTGACCCATCACCCTTGATCACCCCCTGGGAGGTGAAGGGAGCAGTGAGCAGCAGCAGTGGCCGCTCCCGGGAATCATTTTTGTTTTTTTTGATAAGGACAAAGACAGCTTTTGTCTTCTCACAGGGCAGCCTGAACTAATGGGAAAACAAGTTGTGTGATAACTTATGTACAATTATTCTGACTGGATCCATCCATAAATTGTTGGCGTCGACATTTAGGCGAATATCAGTAAACGGTCGATACTGGAGCGATCGGATTGATACGAACTGAGGATAACTCCATGAACACAGGAGGACTTTGAAGGCAAACTTTTTGTTGAGTTATCGACTTTGTTGTGATGGAACACAAATGAGAAGACGTTTAAATATTTTGTTGTTATCATTTTATAATGGCAAAGCTGCTGAATGACTTCAGGCGGGAGGCAGATTGAAGCAAATTAAATTGATTTTAACAGTAATCAGTCGTCTTTTGGGGAGAGTAACATCTCTCCTGGATGAAGAACTGCAAATATTCTTCCCAGGGAGCACCTTCAGTGTGCTAAAAACAGATTCTGTTGTCCAAAACACAGTAGAAGCTTGTAAAAAGTTCCACTTATTACAAACTACACAAGCAGCGAAGTTGTCACGTTGTGTAAATGGTCAATAAAAAGAGAATACAACAAATCCTTTTCAACTTATATTCAATTGAATAGACTGCAAAGACAAGATATTTAACGTTCAAACTGGAAAACTTTGTTATTTTTTGCAAATATTAGCTCATTTGGAATTTGATGCCTGCACCATGTTTCAAAAAAAGCTGGCACAAGTGGCAAAAAAGAGTGAGAAAGTTGAGGAATGCTCATCAAAGACTTATTTGGAACATCCCACAGGTGAACAGGCTAATTGGGAACAGGTGGGTGCCATGATTGGGTATAAAAGCAGCTTCCATGAAATGCTCACTCATTCACAAACAAGGACGGGGCGAGGGTCACCACTTTGTCAACAAATGCCTGAGCAAATTGTTTAAGAACAACATTTCTCAACAAGGAATTTAGGGATTTCACCATCTACGCTCCGTAATATCATCAAAAGGCTGAGAGATTCTGGAGAAATCACTGCACGTAAGCCATGATATTACACACCTTGGATCCCTCAGGCGCTACTGCATCAAAAAGCGACAACAGTGTGTAAAGGATATCACCACATGGACTCAGGAACACTTCAGAAAACCACTGTCAGTAACGACAGTTGGTCGCTACATACAAGTTAAAACTCTACTATGCAAAGTGATAGCCATTTATCAACAACACCCAGAAACACTTCGCTGGGCCTGAGCTCATCTAAGATGGACTGATGCAAAGTGGAAAAGTGTTCTGTAGTCTGACGAGTCCACATTTCAAATTGTTTTTGGAAACTGTGGACGTCGTGTCCTCCGGACCAAAGAGGAAAAGAACCATCCGGACTGTTCCAGGGTGAAAGTGTAAAAGGCAGCATGTGTGATGGTATGGGGGTGTATTAGTGCCCAAGACATGGGTAACTTACACATCTGTGAAGGCGCCATTAATGCTGAAAGGTACATACAGGTTGTGGAGCAACATATGTTGTTATCATGGACGCCCCTGCTTATTTCAGCAAGACAATGCCAAGCCTCGTGTTACATCAACGTGGCTTCATAGTAAAAGAGTGCGGGTACTAGACTGGCCTGCCTGTAGTCCAGACATTGAAAATGTGTGAAGGCTAAAATATGAGAAGGGAGACTGTTGAACAACTTAAGCTGTACATCAAGCAAGAATGGGAAATAATTCCACTTCAAAAATGTGTCTCCTCAGTTCCCAAACCTTTACTGAGTGTTGTTAAAAGGAAAGGCCATGTAACACACTGGTAAAAATGCCCCTCTGACAACTTTTTTGTAATGTGTTGCTGCCATTAAATTCCAAGTTCATGATTATTTGCAAAAAACAAGAAAGTTTGTCAGTGTGAACATGAAATATCTTGTCTTTGCAGTCTATTCAATTGAATACAAGTTGAAAAGGATTTGTTGCATTCTCTTTTTATTGACCATTTACACATATGTAACGACCAAACACCACAACAACATCTTCTGCACCATGTGACCTTCTAGAAGAACTTCAATAATCCTCTCTTTTGTTTCAATGGACATTCCTCGTGTTTCAGCCGTGATTCATGTCCATCCACCTGCTGCAACAGCTCTCCAAGGTGTTGAACTGCAGACTAACATGCAGGTGTTAGCTTTGGAAATGAACTTTTACAGGATGATTCCAACCTGTTTTACTCTGATAGTTCCAAAAATCAGACTATTAGTGACGACCACAAGTACAAACCCCATTTCCATATGAGTTGCGAAATTGTGTTAGATGTAAATATAAACGGAATACAATGATTTGCAAATCATTTTCAAGCCATATTCAGTTGAATATGCTACAAAGACAACATATTTGATGTTCAAATCAAACTCATAAACCTTATTTTTTTTTGCAAATAATAATTAACTTAGAATTTCATGGCTGCAACACGTGCCAAAGTAGTTGGGAAAGGGCATGTTCACCACTGTGTTACATGGCCTTTCCTTTTAACAACACTCAGTAAACGTTTGGGAACTGAGGAGACACATTTTGCACATTGCATTTAGTTCCCATTAAAACATTCACATGTTGAGGTGGCGACTTGTCCAGGGTGTACCCCGCCTTCCGCCCGATTGTAGCTGAGATAGGCTCCAGCGCCCCCCGCGACCCCAAAAGGGAATAAGCGGTAGAAAATGGATGGATGGATGGATGTTGCACAATGAGATGTAAGCAGGGGATCATGTGTACATTTCTGCAACTTCCTGTTTGTAAAAATATATTTTTATTAGTATTTATTTAATATACTAACAGCATTTCATGATTAATATTTACAAATTAAGATTCCTAATAAATGACACTAGAATAAGCACACATTTGATTGGTAAATCATAGTGTAACGACCTGGAATGACACTATGTGTGGCGTTGGAGTTGTCTGACTTTTTGTGTGTCTGTAAACACATCACTGGCTAAGAGCCATATGTGCATGTGTTGGCGCAAGTGAGAAAGAGCGAGCAGCTGCTGTTGATATAACAAAGTTGCTTTTGGTCTGGTTTGTACTGCAGAAAATGACCACTTTTGCTAGATATACTTTTTTTTTACTAATGTTTTGGTGATGTGTTTATGGCCGACAATAAAGAGTTTTGCTCAGTAAAGTGATGGATGGAATTCATGTCTCGACAGACGTTACAATATTTGAACAATGATGACAAAAACTGTTTTCTCTGTCGTGTCCGTGTGTCGAAAATTGTTATGCGCTTATTTGTTTATTTGATTTTGTGCGTGGCATAGATTTGCCGTGCGCAGAGGACGCTTGAGCAGTGCGCAATTGCACAGACGCGCACCTTAGAGGGAACGTTGCCTCCAAGTCTGCTGAGTCATAATTTTCCATTCATTTTTTTTGCACCATTTGACCTTCTTGAAGAACTTCAATAATCCTCTCTTGTGTTTCAAAGGACATCCAGCCGTGATTCATGTCCATCCACCTGCTGCAACAGCTCTCCAAGGTGTCAACACTCCTTTGTAACTGCAGACTAACCAACACATTTCACCTGATGCACCTGTTAGCTTTGGAACTGAGCATTTATAGAGTGATTCCAACCTTTGTTTCACCTCAGAATTGAGTGATTCCATCATTTTTGACTCTGATTGGTCCAAAAACCAAACTATTAGTGACGACCACAGTTATTCTCCATGGTTTCTTAAAGCCAGAAAGTTGCCATTTGAGATGTTGTGTCATTTCTACAAAATTAAACAACTGAAAGAACCTCCTCCAAGTCTGCCGAGTCATCATTTTCCACACATTTTATTTTCCATCATCAAAAACTGTCACATTTATATTTGTTGCACTCCCATTAATTATTTGTTTCTGTATTTTTTAATTGTGTTTACATCTGACAATCAGTATAATATTGATTATTTATGGGCAAAGGAGGCTGATGATGTATTTGTGAAATGATTGCAATAAAGTCAAATAAACTCTAAATCAACTTCCACACAGGAAGTGGCACACAGGAAGTGGCGTAGAAAAAGTTGCGGAGGAGGTAGTCGCCACATGTCGTCTCGCTACTTTACTGCAAGTATATTTTTACTCACGTGTGATCACACCAGAGATGCAGGAGCAGCTAACAAAGTGCTGTCATTAATTAATGTTCTACACCTGCTAATTAACACTCTCACACACACACACACACACACACACACACACACACACACACACACACACACACACACACACACACACACACACACACACACACACACACACACCTGTGTGCATATGTTCTCACATCTCTTTTCTCAGCCCTTCTTCCACTTCTCACCGTATGTCTTTAAACAAAATTGTCTGTTGCATCACACACACACACACACACACACACACACACACACACACACACACACACACACACACACACACACACACACACACACACACACACACGTCCGTCCCGCTAGCCCCGCCCCCTCAACAAAGGCCACAGCTGCTGCAGTTTGCTGAATAAAAGATGACAAGAGCGGCAATATCAGGAGATGAGCGGCGTACAAAAGACTCACTTTGTCCAACAGGTGTGTGTGTGTGTGTGTGTGTGTGTGTGTGTGTGTGTGTGTTCTTGTATTTCTACCCTTCTTGAGACAGGAAGAAGGAAACGTATCTTCCAAGTGATGACATAAATCACGGTCCCAATAACATTGCATCTAATAGAGAGCCAAACACTAGAGTCCGTGAACATTGCTCCAAAGTCAGGATTTTTTGTTGATTTAATGTGCATACAAAAGTAAACATTGACAGGTGCAAAGGGAGCAATATATGATTAAACAAGACGGCAGCTAAAGAAGGACTTCCCTATTCATCCCCCTCTGGTCAACATATGAAATAACAAGTGTGTGTAAGAAATTGAAATGCGCCCCCTTTGGACAAAATTATTTAAAAAAAAAAATTATGTATATAGAGACATACTTTAATAACTTGAAGTAAATAATGAAGATTAAGAAACAATTACAAAAACAAAAACACACAAAAAAACAACTAAAAGTTGACCTTGTTTATATTTGCATAGTATGTATATATTATTAATGTTGTAAATACACTTCTTTATATATCTAGAAAGGCTGGTCCTAAAGAGGTAGGCATTTTGCTCAGGTCTCAAGAAGGTAATAAATACAAGAATGTGTGTGTGTGTGTGTGTGTGTGTGTGTGTGTGTGTGTTCCTGTATTCCTACACTTCTTGAGACATGAAGAAGGAAAAGTATCTTCCATATGAGGAGGTGTGAACAAGTGATGACATAAATCATGGTCCCAATAATATAATAGAGCATCTAATAGAGAGCCAAATACTAGAGTCCGTGAACATTGCTCCAAAGTCAGGATTTTTTTGTTGATTAAATAAAAATAAATAAACATTGATTGATTTAATGTGCACACAAAAATAAACATTGACAGGTGCAAAGGCAGCAATATATGATAAAACAAGACAACAGCTAAATAAGTACTTCCCTGTTCATCCCCCTCTGGTCAACATATGAAATAACAAGTGTGTGTAAGAAATTGAAATGCAACCCTTTGGACAAAATGTATTTAAAAAAAATATGTATATAGAGACATACTGTAATAACTTGAAGTAAATAATTAAGATTAAAAAACACTTACAAAAAAACAAAACAAAAACTAAAAGCTTACCTTTTTTATATGTGCATAGTATGTATATATTATTAATGTTGGGCAAAAATTTTTTTTTTTAAACAATAAATAAATATGTATATAGAGACATACTGTAATAACTAATGCAGGTTAAAAACCAAATATAAAAAAAACATAATAATTAACTAAAAGGGTCCGTGTACATTCCGGTCATTCCATTTCAAATTCTTCAATGCAAATCAAACAAGTAATTTCGGGCCATTTTTTTCCATTTGTATGACTGAAACAAAAGTTGAGACTTTTTCAAAAGGACAATAGGACTCCTGTGGAACAAAGGTATTAGCGTTATGCTAAAAACATGCTAAAGGCGAAGTAAAAGCTAAAATATTGGTTCCGGTTCAATTTGTCATCACGCAGATAAACACACATTTTTGCTTTTTGGATAAACATGAATTGGATTTTTGTGTTTATCTGGAAGATTAAAAATCCATAAAAGGAAAACAGCACAAAATAAATTTTACGGCAATATTTGAATAGAAATCAACCTTTTTTTGTTTGTTTTCAAATCTGACATATATAGTAAAAATTAAAAACCTTTTTTGTTTTTTGTTTTGCGTTTTTAGAATTGGAAATAGAATGATCGGAAGGTACACGGACCTAAAAGCTTACTTTTTTTATATGTGCATAGTATGTACGGTATATATTATTCATGTTGTAAATACACTTCTTTATATATCTAGAAAGGCTGGTCCTAAAGAGGGAGGCCTCACCATTCAGACATGGGAGATTAGAATTGATTAGTAAACATGAATTATTGATAATTGATGTATTTGTTGTACATAAAGTCATGCAGACGGTTGTAAAATGTGACTGACTGCAGAAAACCTTTAATTTAAAAACATTTATGTTCCAGTTCTGCACACATTTAATGAATAATAATTCATGTGATGGGAATGAATTGAACTGTTTATTATTACAAATGCATTGTTTTTAAAGTTAAAAATGCTTATTTAGTGTGACGGAAATAAATGTAAAACTGCATCAATGTACATCAATTAAAGATGCATCATTAATCGAGTTTTAATTGAACCGTATCTCCTGAATGGTAATGAAATGGTGAGGTGGGCAACATCAACACTTTACTTCTAAAAACATTTTCTCTTGATTGCAACTTACAACTCACTTAAAACCACGTTTTTCTTCTCCAAATTTCAACTTTCCATTTTAAGTAAGATTTCATAAACTCCCGGCTATAAACGGCTACTTCTTGACCCCACGCTTTGAACCCCGCGGCTTATAAAACAGTGCGACTGAAAACAAAACAAAAGAAGCAGAGACACTGAAGTGGTGTGTTATCATTTGTACTGAGGTGACATCTTTTAAACCAGTTTGCTCCCTGCAGGTGCTGCAGTGCTCTTCTGTGTAGAGCTTTGAACTAGAAGTACAAGTGCCGTTCCGACTCCTCGCCGTCCATAGCGTTTTCACTCGTACGGATCTTCCGTCCATCACTCCAAGCAACGTTTGTAAGTTTTACAATATAACTAAAACAAATCTTACTTACTAAAGCGTCCCATGTGTGATGTCTGTAGGAGTGTTTTCATGCACATGTGTACGTGTTATCGTAACGTAATGACGCTAGCATCATTATCATTAGCTAATATGCTAACAGTGTGTCTGTGTTAGTATTAATAACAGTAAATTATTAAATACAATTATTGAGTCTGGTTAGCTGATTGAGAGCTAGCTTGCGCAGCTAGTCGGTCCATGACCATGACTTCTGTTTTGTTGGATCACCCGTTTTACTGCGGTGTTCCATACACTATTAAAGTATGTAAATAAACATTTACAGAATATTTCTACACCTACTCAGTGGCCTCGTGGTTAGAGTGTCCGCCCTGAGATGGGTAGGTTGTGAGTTCAAACCCCGGCCGAGTCATACCAAAGACTATAAAAATGGGAGCCATTACCTCCCTGCTTGGCACTCAGCATCAAGGCTTTGAATTGGGGGATAAATCACCAAAAATGATTCCCGGGCGTGGCACCGCTGCTGATCACTGCTCCCCTCACCTCCCAGGGGGTGATCAAAGTGATGGGTCAAATGCAGAGGACAAATTTCACCACACCTTGTGTGTGTGTGACAATCATTGGTACTTTATCTTAACTTCTGTCTAAATAACTCATTTCACAACGTATGACCATGACTTCTCTTTTGTTGGATCAGCCGTTTTACTGCCCTGTTCCATACACAATTAAGGTATGTAAATCAACATTTACAGAATATTTCTGTGTAATTAAGTAATTTCACAACATATATATCTGCCACTTGTAGTCCGGTGCGGCTAATACATGGAAAAATATTGTTTCTCTTCTAAAATGTAGTGGGTGTGGCTTACTCCAGGCCATTATTTGTTTAGTTTTGGGGTGTTTTTTCCCCGTTTTTGGTTCACTTCCTTTCTTGCGCTCTTATTTTGTCTTCCACTTCCTGTTCTGTTTGCGTTGTCCCTGTCTGTGTCTTCATCACCTGGGGGTGTTTAATAAATATGTGTTCCACTATTTAAGTCACATTTCTATGTCGGTGTGGCATTATTCTGTTACCAATGCTCTTGGAGGAGGTCCTGATCTCAAAAGAGCCGGAATTCGCCGGCAGCTTGCAGGCTAAGAAGTCTTTCATGTCCTAAAGTCCCAAATACAAACCAGAGTGCCGCACGGAAAAACATGAAAATGGAGGCTAAAAACATATTTTTACCCCCTGGTGTTCAAATCCAGTTGATCGTTTTTGGTGATCATTTTTATTTCTACTTTTATCCTTTTTTATTACATTTTAGTATTTTAGGTGATATATTCTGCACTTCTTGTAAGGTATGTTTTAATATTTTATTCATCCTACCATGTAAATGTGACACAATGTGCCTCTTCTTTTGTTGCACATTTGTTTATGTTTGTTTTTAAATGTGCTTAATAAATACATAACGTGAACGGAACTCAAGTAAAAAAAAGTAGCTGACAACAAACAAAAGTCGTGAAGCAAGATTCAGGCGTGCTGGAGACTCCACACATAAATAACATATGACACAGACAAGAGCGACATAAACAGCACAGGAAGTGGAAACAAAATAAGAGCACAAGAGAGGAAGCGAACCAAAATCAAGGAAATAACATCCTAAAAACTAAACATAGACTTAAAAGATCGTAACTAGCGAGCTTGTTTCGGTATTTAATTCCAAAAATGGAAGTGGTATTTTGAAGTGAAGGTTTAAAAAATGCGGATTTCATCCTCTCTCACACATTTGTATCAGCTTGACACAGACAAGAGTGACACAATCGGAACAGGAAGTAGAAACAAAATAAGAGCATAAGAAAGGAAGTGAACCAAAATCAGTGGGAAAAACACCCAAAAACTAAGCATAGACCTAAAACATCGTAACTAGCGAGCTTGTTTCGGTAATTAGTTCCAAAAATTGAAGTGTTATTTTGAAATGAAGGTTTAAAACATCCTAAAAACTAAACATAGACCTAAAATATTGTAACTAGCGAGCTTGTTTTTGTATTTTATTCCAAAAATGGAAGTGGTATTTTGAAGTGAAGGTTTAAACAATGCAGATTTTATCCTCTCTCACACATTTGTATTAGATTGACATAGACAAGAGCAACACAAATAGCACAGGAAGTGGGAACAAAATAAGAACACGAGAGAGGAAGTGAACCAAAATCAGGGAGAAAACATCCCAAAAACTGAACATAGACCTCAAAGATCGTAATTAGCGAGCTTGTTTCGGTAATTAGTTCCAAAAATGGAAGTGGTATGTTGAAAAGAAGGTTTAAAAAATGCGGATTTCATCCTCTCTCACGCATTTGTATTAGATTGACACAGACAAGAGCAACACAAACAGCACAGGAAGTGGGAACAAAATAAGAGCACGAGAGAGGAAGTGAACCAAAATCAGGGAGAAAACATCCCAAAAACTGAACATAGACCTCAAAGATCGTAACTAGCGAACTTGTTTCGGTAATTTGTTCCAAAAATGGAAGTAGTATTTTGAAAAGAAGGTTTAAAAAATGCGGATTTCATCCTCTCGCACATATTTGTATGAGATTGACACAGGCAAAAGGGAACACAAACGCAACAGGAAGTGAAAACAAAATAAGAGCTCAAGAGAGGAAATCACTCAAAATCAGGGAAAACACACCTAAAACCTAAACATAGACCTAAAATATCATAACTAGCGAGCTTGTTTCGGTATTTAATTCCAAAAATGGAAGTGGTATTTTGATGTGAAGGTTTAAAAAAATGCGGATTTCATCCTCTCCCACACATAAGTGACATAATGACACGGACAAGAGCGACACAAACGGAACAGGAAGTGTAAACAAAATAAGAGCACAAGAAAGGAAGGAAACCAAAATCAGGGGAAAAAACACCCAACAACTGAACATAGACTTAAAAGATCGTAACCAGCGAGCTTGTTTCGGTAATTACTTCCAAAAATGGAAGTGGTATTTTGAATTTAAGGTTTAAAAAATGCGGATTTCATCCTCTCTCACACATTTGTATCAGCTTGACACAGACAAGCGTAACACAAACAGAACAGGAAGTGGAAACAAAATAAGAGCACAAGACAAGAAGTGAACCAAAACCAGGGAAAAAACATCCTAAAAACTAAACACAGACTTAAAAGATCGTAACTAGTGAGTTTGTTTCGTTGCTCCCCTCAGATTTCATTCCAAAAATGGAAATGGCGTTAAAAAAAAGGGTGATTTCACACGGCGGGGAGTGATTTCATCCTCTCTCACACATTTGTATCCCCTCCTCGCAGAGCGCGTGCAGCATATGGCGATTTTCTCTCTTCTTTGAAGGCTGGCTTTGAAGCTACGGCGCCCTCATCGATCGGCGCCAAGATGAGCCCCGCGATTATCTGTCGCTTTATTTCAAACGGCGCAGGAGAGTCGGGCTTACACGCCCATCAGTCAGCCGCAAACACTCCCGGTAGCCAGACCGGTCGCACCTGACTCCGGCGCTGGAGTCTGGGAAAGTGATGAAACCGGGGAGGAAAATGTCCGCCTGATTAAAAACAAAAGCTGCTCCCCGAGAGGAGATTTCAGGCCTCAAGGTCGCTCTTAATGGCGTTGCTCCCGTAAAAAAAGAATATTGGCTCTCGTCAAACTCTATAAAATATGGCAGAGCGTATTATTCAAAGAGGTGCTTTTTCTGCGGGAGAACGTTGGAGACGGAGTCAGGGTGACATGAAATGTTAATGGGGAGCCCACAGCAGCACCACTTCATAAAGGAGCAAGATTTAGACACACACACACACACACACACACACACACACACACACACACACACACACACACACACACACACACACACACACACACACACTTGTATTTGTTACCTTCTTGAGACCTGAGAAAAATGCCTACCTCTTTAGGACCAGCCTTTCTAGATATATAAAGAAGTGTATTTGCAACATTAATAATATATACATACTAGGGTTGTACGGTATACCATTGTTAGTATAGTACCGCGGCACTAATGGATCATATTTGGTACTATACCGCCTCTAAAAAAGTACCAATCCTCCAACCCCCCCACACAACCCGTCGTCATCACTCGGTGACATTGCTGGTTTTACGAGCAGAGGAGCATGTTGGGCAGCGCACACACACAGAGTACTTACAAGCAGACACAGTGTGTAGACAGGGTGGGAGAATGGACGCATTTCGGTGTAAAAAGTAAAGATAAAGGTGAAGTTATAACACTAAAACACCCTCAGGAAGAGCTGCTTTAAGAGTGTGTTTTAGCTACTTCTAAATCACTAATCCTGTCTCTATGGCCACAAATAAAGTTTGTTACAAGTACCATTATCACTGGAGGACGAGGAATAGCTAAACATGCTTCACTACACACCGTAGGAGGATACAATAGCTCACCGCTAACAAAAGCGACCGTGCCTGAATGTAAACAAACGCCATGGGTGGATCTACACCTGACATCTACTGTAATGATACCAAGTACAAGAGCGTATCTAGACTTAGACTTAGACTGTGACCAACTTTAATGATCCACAAGGGAAATTTGATAGTACTATGATTACGGTACATCAATATTTTTTAGCATCACAAAATCTTTTTTCCTTTTTTTAAAAAGTATATTATGTTTATAAAGTCAGTAAATACGTCCCTGGACACATGAGGACTTTGAATATGACCAATGTATGATCCTGTAACTACTTGGTATCACATCCATACCTAAATGTGTGGTATCATCCAAAACTAATGTCAAGTATCAAAGAAGAGAAGAATAAGTGATTATTACATTTTAACAGAAGTGTAGATAGAACATGTTAAAAGAGAAAATAAGCAGATATTAACAGTAAATGAACAAGTAGATTAATAATCAATTTTTACAGTTTGTCCCTCATAATGTGTACAAAATAATAGGTGTATAAATGACACAATATGTTACTGCATAGACTAATTAGGAGTCTTTGTTTGTTTACTTACTATTAAAAGACAAGTTGTCTAGTATTTTATTTAAGGACTAAATGACAATAATAAACATATGTTTCATGTACTCTAACATTTTTTGTTACAATAAAGACAATCATGACATTTTCTGTGGTCCCCTTTATTTAGAAAAGTATCAAAAAGTATCTAAATACATTTTCTGTATTGGTACTGGTACCAACAATTGGTATCGGGACAAGACTATGCAAATATTTAAAAAAAGGTAAGCTTTTAGTAAAAAAAAAAAAAAAATGTGTGTAATTGATTGTTAACCTTAATTATTTACTTTTAAGTTATTACAGTATGTCTCTATATACATATTTATTTGATTGATTTTATTAATTTTGGCCAAAAGGGGCGCATTGCAATTTCTTACACACACTTGTTATTTCATATGTTGACCAGAGGGGGAGCACTTTTAAAAGCGACACACAGTCAATGTGAAAAAATTCCTCCTTTTTGGGACCACCCTCATTTTGATAGATGTCACCACAAATGAGACATTGTCTATTAGATGCAATGTTATTGATTTATGTCATCACTTCCTCATATGGAAGATACTTTTCCTTCTTCATGTCTCAAGAAGGGCAGAAATACAAGAACACACACACACACACACACACACACACACACACACACACACACACACACACACACACTCGGTAGTTATTGAGAATGCAGTAAATATTTTTAGTGCAACAACTCTGAATGAAGGACGACATAATACAGTTGAGTTTGTACAAATATGATTACAAATGTCAGCCGTTATTCTTCTTTTAGGTTCTGTCTATCTGTGCTGGCCATGAATGCCGCTGGGATAGGCTCCAGCAGCCACCCCGAGAAGGGACAAGGGGTAGAAAATGGATGGATGGATATATCTTACATTACTTAACGGGTAACTGCACTTTTTTGAGTGGAAGTTTTTCTTTTTTTATGCATTCTAATTCATAAATAAAGGCGAGCAAAAGTCAGCTAACAATGGAGTTAATATAAGTCGCTCTATTCCGCCTGTAAATCGCTCTAAAAACATCCAAAAACCTCCATCAATGTTTATGGACACAATATAAGTATATATGTCATGTAGTAACATTCATAATAACATGTAATATATACATGATGTAAGTATATATGTCATGTAGTAACATTCATAATAACATGTAATATATACATGATGTAAGTATATATGTCATGTAGTAACATTCATAATAACATGTAATATATACATGATGTAAGTATATATGTAGTATCTAGTAACATTCATAATAACATGTACTATATACATGATGTAAGTATATTTGTAATGTAGTAAAATTCATAATAACATGTAATATATACATGATGTAAGTACATATGTCATGTAGTAACATTCATAATAACATGTAATATAAACATGATGTAAGTATATATGTCATGTAGTAACATTCATAATAACATGTAATATATACATGATGTAAATATATATGCAGTATCTAGTAACATTTATAATAACATGTGATGTATACATGATGTAAGTATATATGTATTGCAGTAAAATGCATAATAACATGTCATATATACATGATGTAAGTATATATGTAGTATCTAGTAACATTCATAATAACATGTGATATTTACAAATATTGATCATTTTAGGTGTATTCATTTCAAGCATCACAACATCTGCTATCATTCACAATCCTAATATAAGACAATAACACATCCTCTTCATGCATTCTGCATCGTAAATAAATTCTCGCAAAAGTCAGCTAACAATGCAGTTAATTGGAGTCGATCTTTTCTGTTTATAAAGCGCTCTAAAAACATCCAAAAACCTCCTTTATTGTTTTATATACACACTGTAAGTATATACAGTATGTAATATCTAGTAACATTTATAATAACATGTCATATTTAATTGTTTTTTTTATCATTTTAGGTGTACTAACTTCACAGACGCGTCACAACGTTCACTTTCCCTTTAAAAACAACAAGAAGAAGAAGACTACTAATCATGGCAGACTTGATGAGAGACAACAAAGACTACTTTGGGACAAATGATGATCCAGAAACTTTTATTTTTGAGCCTGAACATAAGGAGGATGATCTACAAGTTTTAGTGTGCTAAACAGAAGCAGCTTTAGTGAAACACTAAGCATCATGTAGCAGTATTGCTAAGTGCTAAACAAGATATACAAACATAATAAATCAATCACTTACTGTACAATGTTAGCTCTCACTGGGATAAAGACTGATGGGATGTTTATATCGTCCCCTTACATCAACACTTCATCATCATCCTCACTACAAACAAACTTATTTTCCTGTCTTTCTGGCCATGTCCGGGTCTAAGTTGCATGTCAAATATGACCAACTTGTGGGTTTATGTCCACAACCTTCTACTATCCAGGTGAGAGACATGATTTATCATCGAGAATTAACTTTCGCCATCTCAGAGGCCATGCAGCAGCTCAACATGTCAATAAAGCAGCATAAGCTATTTAGCGCTCTGTGATCAATGCCTTGCTAAAAGTAGTTCCTTGACATTAGCGCTTATAATACCAATGTCGCTAATATTTGGTTGATATTCAGGCCATATTTTCCGGACCATAGGGCGCACCGGATAATGAGTGATATTATGATTTGTTTTCTACATTTAAAATACTTCCTTGTGGTCTATATAACATGTCATTCTAGTTCTTTGCTCAACATGTTGCATAAATGAATGAATAATGTAAACTCACTACACCGGTAGTTTTTAGTGCTTCCATAGCAAGGCTACTGACAGATATACGTTGGAATGTTACGCTACTTTATATTAGAAATGGCAAAAGCGGAGGATGAATGTCCCACAACAAGAGGATAGAGAACAATAAGAACCTTATTGACTACAATGGCGGAGGTGCGCAAATTTTCAGGACTTATACAGATCCCAAATATACATCAGCAGGTACCAGAAGGTAAGAAAAGTTGTTTTTGCATAATATTGCGAAACAAAATGACAGATAATGTCTCCTAATAGGTGCCATTTGGTGGTCCTTATACACACATCATAATAATACCATATGTTGAAGCACAGTACGTCTGACTATGGTAGTCGTAATGCTCCCACAATCCATCAAGCGGTGCGGCTTCGTAGCTTACCAAAGTCGTACTAAAACATTTTGACATATTTTTGAGCGCTGTGTGTAATATTCTTTATTCTCAATAGAACATTCAAAGTTTTGGTGTTATTTACTGGCGTCATCTTGCAGTTCACACGTATCTCTTATGTGTGGCTGCCATCTACTGCTCACACTTATCATTACACCATGTACACAATCAAATTGCTTCCAGGTCGGTAAATACAGCAAAAAGTATTCCGTACATTAGGCACACCGGGTTATAAGGCGCATTTTTGAGGCTATGAAAGGAATTTAAGTGCGCCTTATAGTCCGGAAAATACCAGGTACCAGAAGGTAAGAAAAGTTGGTTTTATTTTGCATAATATTGCAAAACATAAACACCATTTAATGTCTCCTAATAGGTGCCCTTTTGTGGTCCTTATACACACACCATAATAATACCATATGTTGAAGCACAGTACGTCTGACTATGGTAGTCGTAATGCTCCGACAATCCATCAAGCGGTGTAACTTCTAAGCTTACCAAAGTCTTACTAATACATTTTGACAGATTTTTGAGCGCTGTGTGTAATGTTCTATATTCTCAATGTTATATTTAAAGTTTTGGTGTTGTTTATTGGCGTCATCTTGCAGTCCACACATATGGCTGCCATCTACTGGTTACACTTATCATTACACCATGTACACAATAAAATTGCTTCGAGGTCTGTAAGTACAGCAAAAAAAGCATTTTGTAAATTAGGCGCACCGGGTTATAAGACGCATTTTTGAGGCTATGAAAGGATTTTAAGTGCGCCTTATAGTCTGAAAAATACCAGGTACCAGAAGGTAAGATCCATTGTTTTTTTTGCATAATATTACGAAACATAAACACCATTTAATGTCTCCTAATAGGTGCCATTTTGTGGTCCTTATACTCACACCATAATAATACCATATGTTGAAGCACAGTACGTCTGACTATGGTAGTCATAATGCTCCGACAATCCATCAAGCGGTGCGACTTCTAAGCTTACCAAAGTCTTACTAAAACATTTTGACGGCTTTTTGAGCGCCGTGTGTAATGTTCGATATTCTCAATAGAACATTCAAAGTTTTGGTGTTTTTTTTACTGGCGTCATCTTGCAGTCCACATGTATCTCTTATGTGTGGCTGCCATCTACTGCTCACACTTATCATTACACCATGTACACAATCAAATTGCTTCCAGGTCAGTAAGTGCAGCAAAAAGTATTCCGTACATTAGGCGCACCGGGTTATAAGGCACATTTTTAGAGAAAATTAAAAGATTTTAAGCGTGCCTTATAGTCCAAAAATAGGGTAAATGGAGTGTTGTTGGTATTTTTAGATGTGTTTATGGGTGCAATAATATACTCCCATTAGCTGCAAAGTTAGCCAGCTGGTACTTGCAATATTTAAGACTTTAGAATCCAAAAAAACAAACAAACAAACAAATAAACTTGTGTTCTTGTCTTACATAAGGAATGTGAGGACAAAATGTAAAAAAAAAAAAAAAAGAGCAGTTGCCCTTTCAGGTAAGCAATTGAGTCCAAAACATTGTTAGGAGAATGTTCACTCCTTCCATCAACAACATGTTATTACGTGACCTTGAAATCACCTTCAAAATGACTGCCTGCTGGCATGTAATAGTAACGATAGCAACTCTGAGGTTGCCACGGCGACGCCATAAGGCGTCCAGTATGTATTTTTTTATGTGCAAGCACCTGGACGCTGCACACAAAAGAGTCCAAAGTTATCAAAGGAGGCATGCACCTCACTTTGTGAGCAATACACCACACGGTGGCGCTGTTGTAAATGTTTATTTACATACCTTAATTGTTTCCAAACGGTGTCTGTAACAGGGCAGTAAAACAGTTGATCAAACAAAACGTCAGTCATGGTCATGGACCCACTAGCTGCGCACCTCGGTGACGTTTTGGTGACTTTACTGAGGAATTTGTGAAAGTGAAACAATACAAAAAGAATGTAAGCTAATAATGCTAACACACACTCCTAAACGTGTTAGCGTATTAGCTGATGCTAACGGTACTAGCCTGATTACAATACAATAGCGCGTACAAATATGCATGAAAACACTCCTACAGACATCACACATGGGACACTTTAGTAAGTAAGAATTGTTTTAGTTATATTGTAAAACTTACACATGTTGCTTGGAGTGTTGAATGAAGAATCCGTACGAGTAGAAACGCTATGGACGGCCGGATGACGAAATGGCACTTATACTTACGGTTAAAAGCACAAAACACCGGCAGTCAGCAAATCCTTAAATGATCTGCATCGTATTCAAATTATGTGTATATATATATATATATGTATGTATATATATATATATATATATATATATATATATATATATATATATATATATATATATACATATATATATATATATATGTATATATATATATATATATGTTTTTTTGGACGTATACAACGTTAATGTGGAGGGTAGGCATGATTACCTTTTAGCTTCAGTATATACCTTTCCGTTTAATTTTATTTATTTATTTATCTGCTATGTAATGTTTACATGAACTGATGACCAAATAAAAAAAATACAAAAAATAATAATAAAAATAATAAATGTATTTATCGCACAAAGGGGAAACCACGTTGTTGCAGTGCAGGTTTTAACTTCTAGCAGCAGGAGGGAAACCTCATGAAAAACAAAAAAAATTGTAAAAAAAATACCAAATATTGCGTACTAACGTGTCTAGTGAAAAGATCAAATCAAATAAAAAGCTTTATATAATGAAAGCTAAAATCTAAGTTACATTTAAAGCAGTGTGGGTGGCACTGGGAGCAGGTGGGTAAAGTGTCTTGCCCAAGGACACAACAGCAGTGACTGGGATGACGGAAGCGGGGATCGAACCCGGAACCCTAAAGTTGCTGGCACGGCCGCTCGACCAACCGAGCCACGTCGCCCCTATACAAGCTAAAACCACTAATGTGTTCAACTCGACAGTTATACTGCGAGAAATAAGGTTATTGTGTGTGTGTGTGTGTGTGTGTGTGTGTGTGTGTGCGTGTGAGTGTCTGTGTGTGTGTGTGTGTGCGTGTGTGTGTGTGTGTGTGTCATAAAGGAGGTCATAAAAGAAATGTCTGGGCGAGTGACTATATTAGTTAAAGTGGGTTTATGTGCATCGGTGTGCTCATGGGCGCTTGAGAGGAAAGTGTGTGTGTGTGTGTGTAAGTGTGTGTGTGTGTGTGTGTGTGTGTGTGTGTGTATCCGCCCTCGTGAGGTTGGCATCCAAGCCCTGCAATCAGCGGTGATCCTGACTCAGCATCAATTATGACCCCATTAGCCACAAACCCCCTACTATCGTACACACACACACACACACACACACACACACACACACACACACACACACACACACGCACACGCACGCACGCACACACACACACACACACACACACACACACACACACACACACACACACACACACACACACACACACACACACACACACACGTATATATCCTGCACTGCAATGAAGGAGCGCTGCGTGGACAAAGTGTCGCTAATGAAGGTTGTTAGCACGCATTGATTTAACATAAAAAGTAGTCAAATGTGACACCTATTAAATTAATTGATATTATATTACATATTATATATTACATTATAGAATAATGACCAATTATATATTATATTACATATTATGTTATAGAATGATGACAAATTATATATTATATTATATTATAGAATAATTACAAATGAAATGAAATTATATTACATATTATATATTACATTATAGAATAATGACCAATTATATACTATATTATATTATAGAATAATTACAAATTATGATATTATATTACACATTATATATTATATTCTAGAATAATGACAAATTATATGATATTATATTACATATCATATATTACATTATAGAATAATGACAAATTATATATTATATTATATATTATATTGTAGAATAATCACAAATTGTATGATATTATATTACATATCATATATTACATTATAGAATAATGATAGATGATATTATATTACATATTATATATTTTATTATAGAATAATTACAAATTATATGACATTATATTACATATTATATATTACATTATAGAATAATGACAAATACTGTAGACGTGCACATAAGTGCATGTATCATCGTTATTATTATTTGTAGGAACAAAAGGTTGAACCTTTTAATATTATGCGTGCGTGGAAAAAATCAAGACCGTCACAATAAAAGCATGCAGGTGAGGATAAAAATAATGAATGCCGGCGACTTGACCTCCCTGACTAATATCTGCTGCGGCGAACACGTTCATAAAGTCTGATTTGGTCATGTTTATTTTTTACTACGCTCATTTTTCACCGCGCTCGTTTTGTCACAACAGGGAAGGACGCCAGTGCCAGTAAAAAAAATGTTTAAAAAAATGCAATAACCTCGGTGAGTGTCTGGATAAAGATGCTAATGTGATGTTATTGTGCCTGGATATTCAACTGGCGGCTCGGGGGCCAAACGCTAGCTTGATAACATCACGATAGCATGTGCAAATATGCATGAAAACACTCCTACAGACCATTTTTACTGACGCTTTAGTCAATAAAAACTTGTTTTAGTTGTATTGTAAAACTTACAAACCATGCTGGGAGTGACGAATGGAGGATACATACGAGTAGACACGCTACTTCCGGTTAAAAGATGGAATGGCACTTCTACCTCCGGTTAAAAGACGGAATGACACTTCTACTTCCGTTTAAAAGACGGACTGGCACTTCTACTTCCAGTTAAAAGACGGAATGGCACTTCTACTTCCGGTTAAAAGACGGAATGGCACTTCTACTTCCGGTTAAAAGATGGAATGGCACTTCCACTTCCGGTTAAAAGATGGAATGGCACTTCTACTTCCGGTTAAAAGACGGAATGGCACTTCTACTTTCTGGTTAAAAGGCAGAATGGCACTTCTAGTTACGGTTAAAAGATGAAATGGCACTTCTACTTCCGGTTAAAAAAATGGAATGGCACTTCTACTTCCGGTTAAAAGATGGAATGGCACTTCTACTTCCGGTTAAAAAATGGAATGGCACTTCTACTTCCGGTTAAAAGATGGAATGGCACTTCTACTTCCGGTTAAAAGACGGAATGGCACTTCTACTTCCGGTTAAAAGGCGGAATGGCACTTCTACTTCCGGTTAAAAGGCGGAATGGCACTTCTACTTCCGGTTAAAAGACTGAATGGCACTTCTACTTCTGGTTAAAAGGCAGAGTGGCACTTCTAGTTACGGTTAAACGATGAAATGGCACTTCTACTTCCTGGTAAAAGACGGAATGGCACTTCTACTTCCGGTTAAAAGATGGAATGGCACTTCTACTTCCGGTTAAAAAATGGAATGGCACTTCTACTTCCGGTTAAAAGATGGAATGGCACTTCTACTTCTGGTTAAAAGACGGAATGGCACTTCTACTTCCGGTTAAAAGGCGGAATGGCACTTCTACTTCCGGTTAAAAGGCGGAATGGCACTTCTACTTCCGGTTAAAAGACTGAATGGCACTTCTACTTCTGGTTAAAAGGCAGAGTGGCACTTCTAGTTACGGTTAAACGATGAAATGGCACTTCTACTTCCTGGTAAAAGACGGAATGGCACTTCTATTTCCGGTTAAAAGATGGAATGGCATTTCTACTTCGGTTAAAAGATGGAATGGCACTTCTACTTCCTGTTAAAAGACGGAATGGCACTTCTACTTCCGGTTAAAAGACGGAATGGCACTTCTACTTCCGGTTAAAAGGCGGAATGGCCCTTCTACTTCCGGTTAAAAGACGGAATGGCACTTCTACTTCCGGTTAAAAGACGGAATGGCACTTCTACTTCCGGTTGAAAGACGGAATGGCACTTCTACTTCCGGTTAAAAGACGGAATGGCACTTCTACTTCCGGTTAAAAGACGGAATGGCACTTCTACTTCCGGTTAAAAGACGGAATGGCACTTCTACTTCCGGTTAAAAGACGGAATGGCACTTCTACTTCCGATTAAAAGACGGAATGGCACTTCTACATCCGTTTAAAAGACGGAATGGCACTTCTACTTCTGGTTAAAAGCTCAAAACAGAAAGGCACTGCAGCACCTGCAGTGAGCATCCAAAAGATGGCTAAAGATGCTAAAGCAACACCGTAGCAGGGATATTCAACTGGCGGCTCGGGGGCCAAACGCTAGCTTGATTACATGACGATAGCACGTGCAAATATGCATGAAAACACTCCTACAGACATCACACATGGGACACTTTAGTAAGTAAGAATAGTTTTAGTTATATTGTAAAACTTACAAACGTTGCCTGGAGAGACGAATGAAGAATGCATACGAGTAGAAACGCTGTGGACGGCTAGAAGACAGAATGGCACTTCCACTTCCGGTTCAAAGCTCAAAACAGAAAGGCACTGCAGCACCTGCAGTGAGCATCCAAAAGATGGGCAACTAATACATGGGGGGAACTACATTTTAGAGGGTGCGACCTATAGTCTGGTGCGACTAAAGTATGGGAGGAACTAAAATTTAGAGGGTGCAGCTTATAGTTTGGTGCGACTAATATATGAGAACAACTCAGATTTGGAGGGTGCGACTAATATATGGGGAGAACTAAAAATAGGAGGGTGTGGCTTATATACCGGTGCGACTAATATAAGGGAAAACTAAAATTTAGAGGTTGCGGCTTATAGTCCGGTGCGACTAATATGTGGGAACAGCTAAAATTTTGAGGGTGCGACTTATATACCGGTGCGACCAATATAAGTGAAAACTAAAATTTAGAGGGTGCGTCTTATATACCGGTGCGACTAATATATGGGGTAGAAGCTCAAATTTTGAGGGTACGGTGCAACTAATATATGGGAACAGCTACAATTTGTCGGGTGCGACTTATATGCCGGTGTGACTAATATGTGGGAAAACTAAGAACGGGAGGGTGCGACTTATATGCCGGTACGACTAATATATGGGAGAAAATTACAATTTGGAGGGTGCGACTTATATGCCGGTGTGACTAATGTATAGGGGGGACTAAAAATAGGAAGGCAAAACTTATATATCAGAGCGACTGATATATGGGCTAAACTAACATTTGGAGGGTTGTGGCTTATATGCTGGTACGACTAATGTATGGGAAAAACTACATTTTGGATAGTGTGACTTATATACCAGTGCGACTAATATATGGGAAAAACTACAATTTGGAGGGTGTGGCTTATATGCTGGTGTGACTAATGTATGGGAAAAACTAAATTTTGGAGGGTGCGACTTATATACCAGTGTGACTAATATATGGGAAAAACTGAAATTTGGAGGGTGTGGCTTATATACCAGTGTGACTAATATATAGGAAAAACAAAAATTTGGAGGGTGCGCCTTATAGCATGGTGCGACTAATGTATGGGAAAAACTAAATTTTGGAGGGTGTGGCTTATATGCTGGTGCGACTAATGTATGGGAAAGACTAAACTTTGGAGGGTGCGGCTTATATACCAGTGCGACTAATGTATGGGAAGAACTAAAATTTGGAGGGTGTGGCTTATATGCTGGTGCGACTAATGTATGGGAAAAACTAAATTTTGGAGGGTGCGGCTTATATACCAGTGCGACTAATATATTGGAAAAACTCAAATTTGGAGGGTGTGGCTTATATGCTGGTGCGACTAATGTATGGGAAAAACTAAATTTTGGAGGGTGCGACTTATATACCAGTGCGACTAATATATGGGAAAAACTAAAATTTGGAGGGTGTGGCTTATATGCTGGTGCGACTAATGTATGGGAAAAAATAAATTTTGGAGGGTGTGGCTTATATACCAGTGTGACTAATATATAGGAAAAACAAAAATTTGGAGGGTGCGCCTTATAGCACGGTGCGACTAATGTATTGGAAAAACTAAATTTTGGAGGGTGTGGCTTATATGCTGGTGCGACTAATGTATGGGAAAGACTAAACTTTGGAGGGTGCGGCTTATATACCAGTGCGACTAATATATGGGAAGAACTAAAATTTGGAGGGTGTGGCTTATATGCTGGTGCGACTAATGTATGGGAAAAACTAAATTTTGGAGGGTGCGACTTATATACCAGTTTGACTAATATATGGGAAAAACTCAAATTTGGAGGGTGTGGCTTATATGCTGGTGCGACTAATGTATGGGAAAAACTAAATTTTGGAGGGTGCGACTTATATACCAGTGCGACTAATATATGGGGAAAACTAAAATTTGGAGGGTGTGGCTTATATGCTGGTGTGACTAATGTATGGGAAAAACTAAATTTTGGAGGGTGCGACTTATATACCAGTGCGACTAATATATGGGAAAAACTAAAATATGGAGGGTGCGACTTATATACCAGTGCGACTAATATATAGGAAAAACTAACATTTGGAGGGTGCACCTTATAGCACGGTGTGACTAATGTATGGGAAATACTAAATTTTGGAGGGTGTGGCTTATATGCTGGTGCGACTAATGTATGGGAAAGACTAAAATTTGGAGGGTGCGGCTTATATACCGGTGTGACTAATATATGGGGGAAAAAAACAATTAGAGGGTGTGTCTTATATACCGGTGCAGCTAATATATGGGGAAAACAAAAATTTGGAGGGTGCGACTTATAGTGTATGGGAAACTGTACTGGTGCACCTTGTTTATGGGAGGAACTAAAATTTAGAAAGTGTGGCGTATATGCCGGTGCGCCTAATATATGGGGTGAAAACTAAAATGTTGAGGGTGCGTCTTTTAGTCTGGTGCAACTAATATGTGGGTGAAACTACAAACGTACAATTTAGAGGGTGTACCTTATATGCCGGTGCGACTAATGTATGGGAATACTACAAATTGTAGGGTGCGACTTATATACCGGTGCGACTGATATATGAGAAAATATATCATTTAGAGGGTGCGTCTTATATGCTGGTGCACTTTACAGTCCAGAAAATACAGTACTTGGCTGTAGCTTGACCCCCCCCTGCACACCTACACACAAACACACACACACACACACTGAGTGGGAGACCACTTTGCTTGTACAGTAGCAGTTATAGGTCAAATGTCAAAGGTTAAAGTCCAGTCAGCAAGAACAATTCTCTCAAAGGAGCTGACCTCTGACCTCTGCTCACATGTGTGCTGTGCATACAGTACACTGCATTCATCTGTGTGTGTGTGTGTGTGTGTGTGTGCGTGTGTGAGTGTGAGTGTGTGTGACCCTGTGCCCTACATCCTGACAGGGAGAGCCAGTGGGCTAAGTGGGGACCAGTGGACTCTGAGGTGCCAATCACACATTGAGACTGACAGGCAAGTTAGCCAGCATTGTTCTCGCACACACACACACACACACACACACACACACACACACACACACACACACACACACACACGCAAAGCGGGCAATTGCCGACGCTAAAAGTGCACGTGCATCAAGAAAAGATCTCCCACAGCGAACGACTCAGCGTGAGGAATCGGTTGTGTACTTAAAAGAGTCGTTGCAAAGACGAAGGTCACGTCTCCAGTGAGGCGGGCCAGGTCTAGAGTCAACAGCACTTGTCAATATTGGCCCAACAACAGGCTGCTTTAGAACCCTCTTGCTTTTGAAAGTGACATGAAGAACAATATTCATCCTCATGGAAACAGCGAGTGTGAGTCTCCGCTGCAACAAAGACTTGAAGAGAATATAAGTCATGTTCTACGTCTTTCAGCTCTGTCTTCACATGACAGATGGACTCCAGGAGGTGACGTCACCTTCCTTTTCTTTGTGCCTCAGCAGCATCCTTTGTTTACTGTGTCAGGCGGCATTTTTCTTCCAGAAAAATTGTGACTTTTACATGAAGAGTGGA
The DNA here is from genome assembly GCF_033978685.3 of Nerophis lumbriciformis. Lineage (NCBI taxonomy): Eukaryota > Metazoa > Chordata > Actinopteri > Syngnathiformes > Syngnathidae > Nerophis > Nerophis lumbriciformis. The sequence goes on along the minus strand of NC_084563.2, from coordinate 28,936,669 downwards.
TGAGACAAAATACAAAGAGTGAAGGAGAGCTAATTAAATGTTCATTTACTGGATAAAGTGAAAGAAAGGTAACGTTTACTAGCGATATCATAGACTATGGGGGCGTTTAATATTGCCAAAAACAATAATATAACAACAATTTTACTGATGATTGAAGACATATAAAGTACAATACGTGACTTAAAAGGGGAATTGCACTTTTTTAAAAATTTTGTCTATTGTTCACAATCTTTATGCAAGACGATAACACATATGTCTTTTGTTTTTGTGTGCATTCTAAATCAAAATAAACACTAGCAAGAGTCAGCTAACAATAGAGTTATTGGGAGTACTCTATTTCGCTGACAAAGCGCTCTGAAAAACATCGAAAAACCTCCATCAAGGTTATATATACACACTGTAAGTATATATATAATGTAGTAAAAGTCATAATAACATTAAAATATATACATAGTGTAATGTAATGTAGTAACATTTATAATAACATGTAATATATACATGATGTAAGTATATATGTAGTATCTAGTAACATTCATAATAACATGTAATATATGCATGATGTAAGTATATATGTCATGTAGTAACATTCATAATAACATGTAATATATACATGATGTAAGTATATATGTCATGTAGTAGCATTCACAATAACATGTAATGTATACATGATGTAAGTATATATGTCATGTAGTAACATTCATAATAACGTGTAATATATACATGATGTAAGTGTATATGTCATGTTTTAACATTCATAACAACATGTAATATATACATGATGTAAGTATATATGTCATGTAGTAACATTCATAATAACATGTAATATATACATGATGTAAGTATATATGTAGTATTTAGTAAAATTTATAATAACATGTAATATATACATGATGTAAGTATATATGTAGTATCTAGTAACATTCATAATAACATGTAATATATACATGATGTAAGTATATTTGTAATGTAGTAACATTCATAATAACATGTAATATATACATGATGTAAGTATATATGTCATGTAGTAACATTCATAATAACATGTAATATATACATGATGTAATTGTATATGTCATGTTTTAACGTTCATAATAACATGTAATATATACATGATGTAAGTATATATGTCATGTAGTAACATTCATAATAACATGTGATATATATGTAGTATCTAGTAACATTCATAATAACATGTAATATATACATGATGTAAGTATACATGTAGTATCTAGTAACATTCATAATATCCATCCATTTTCTACCGCTTATTCCCTTTGGGGTCGCGGGGGGCGCTGGAGCCTATCTCAGCTACAATCGGGCGGAAGGCGGGGTACACCCTGGACAAGTCACCACCTCATCGCAGGACCAACACAGATAGACAGACAACATTCACACTCACATCCACACACTAGGGCCAATTCATAATAACATGTAATATATTCATGATGTAAGTATATATGTCATGTAGTAACATTCATAATAACATGTAATATATACATGATGTAAGTATATATGTCATGTAGTAACATTCATAATAACATGTAATATATACATGATGTAAGTATATATGTAGTATTTAGTAAAATTTATAATAACATGTAATATATACATGATGTAAGTATATATGTAGTATCTAGTAACATTCACAATAACATGTAATATATACATGATGTAAGTATATTTGTAATGTAGTAACATTCATAATAACATGTAATATATACATGATGTAAGTATATATGTCATGTAGTAACATTCATAATAACATGTAATATATACATGATGTAATTGTATATGTCATGTTTTAACGTTCATAATAACATGTAATATATACATGATGTAAGTATATATGTCATGTAGTAACATTCATAATAACATGTGATATATATGTAGTATCTAGTAACATTCATAATAACATGTAATATATACATGATGTAAGTATACATGTAGTATCTAGTAACATTCATAATATCCATCCATTTTCTACCGCTTATTCCCTTTGGGGTCGCGGGGGGCGCTGGAGCCTATCTCAGCTACAATCGGGCGGAAGGCGGGGTACACCCTGGACAAGTCGCCACCTCATCGCAGGACCAACACAGATAGACAGACAACATTCACACTCACATCCACACACTAGGGCCAATTCATAATAACATGTAATATATTCATGATGTAAGTATATATGTCATGTAGTAACATTCATAATAACATGTAATATATACATGATGTAAGTATATTTGTCATGTAGTAACATTCATAATAACATGTGATATTTACATATTGATAATTTTAGGTGTATTAATTTCACGCATCACAACATTTGCTATCATTCACAATCCCAATATAAGACAATAAAACATCCTTTTTATGCATTCTGCATCGTAAATAAATGCTCGCAAAAGTCAGCCAACAATGCAGTTAATTGGAGTCGATCTTTTCTGTTTATAAAGCGCTCTGAAAACATCTAAAAACCTCCTTTATTGTTTTATATACACACTGTAAGTATATATGTAGTATCTAGTAACATTCATAATAACATGTTGTATTTAAATGTTTTATAAATAAAGTTGATTTGATTTGATTTGATTTTGATCATATGCCCAATAAGCAAGTTGGAGGCTTTTGCTGACAACATGAAAAAGTTTGGAAAAAGTAGTAATATGGTGCAAATGTTTGTTTACACCAGCAATTATATTTATAAGGTAAACCTAACATATGACTTATAGGATCATATTATATTTATTTCAAGACTTCTTTTGATATGATTTTGATGTTCATAGCTTACACTTTATGACATGCGATGACAAACGGTGCGTCGTGGGACACGCTGGAGGTTGTGGTGGTTTTAGCGATGCAGACGAATGAAGGAGGTAAAAAGGTATTTATTCATACATGAACAAAAATTGCCCTGACCGGACAGGCTGTGACCGAACAAAACAAAACACTTACGGGAAATGTGGAGCAGACGGCATCCACACATACGAGTAGCATCAACAAAGGGTCGTCTATGGCCTCCGGGACTCAATGACATCACCAAACAAAGAACGGGGGCTCACGCTCAACTTAAACTGAACTGAATGCTAACAGAAAGCAGGTGAGGGGAAAAGCTCTGGGACAAAAGTGAAGCAGCCACGGGAAAACACTAACAAACTTGGAAGAGCCGCCAAAATAAAAGCACCGGAGAACACCAACAAAACAACCTTCACTTGAACATTTCACAAAATGTGGTGTTGTCAAAAACTGTAAACTATGATCAGCAACATGATAACACATCGGGTCCATTAAAAACTAATTTTGCACCATTTTTTCCTATTTTTATTTGTAAAACAAAAGTCGGACAACTATTTTAATGAGACTTTTTCAAAAAGACAATAGGACTCCTGCTGAACAAAGGTGTTAGCGTTATGTTAAAAACATGCTAAACGTGAAGGAAAAGCTAAAATACTGCTTTCGGTTCAACACGAGTGAACTACGTTCCGGCGCAGGATCTTCGGTTCCGATGGTCTTTATGCTGTCGGCTACTTTTTTCTGTCGACTCCTCACCCATTTTTCAACCCATTTCAACCGTTCCACCGTCAAAACATTCCTCTTAATCAGGACAAAAAACCAAGTTGTTTTTTTGAACTGGAAAAATTCCAGGAATTCCGTAGTACCATTTCTCAATTAAAAATGTTATTACTTAAACATTTCTCAACCATTTTGAAAAGTTCCAACACTAGCCATTTCAACCCCTACAGAACATTCAAGTCTTATAACAATTACCCCAAAAAATTCCCGCTTTTCCCGAAATCCCCAAATTTCCATGAAATTCCCATTGAAATGAATAGAACATTTTTCAGAGTTCCACAACTCCCACATTTTGTTTATCTGATTCAAACCGTTCCAGCTTCAAAATATTCAGCCTGTTCAAAATTGTGTTCTTTATTTCAACAATTTTCAAAAATTTCCCGAATTTCCAAGAATTCCAAGTATTTAGGGACATTTTTCCCCATTGAAAATGAATGATCCATTTTTCAAACTTCCACCATTTCCACATTTTTCAACCTATTCAAACCATTTTACCTTCAACACATTTTGATCATCCTGGAATTCAAACTATAATTTTTCCAAGTTCAAAGAAATTCCAGGAATTCTCAGAATTACCAGTTCTCCAAACCCTATTTTCATCCATTTTTCTGTCGACTACTCCTTCGACATTTTTCAACCCACTTCAACCGTTCTACCGTCAAAACATTCCTCTTAATCAGGACCAAAAAACTATGTTTTTTTTTTTAACTGGAAAAATTCCAGGAATTCCGTAATACCATTTCTCAATTAAAAATGTTATTACTTCAACATTTCTCAACTGTTTTGAAAAATTCCAACACTAACCATTTCAACTCATTCACAACATTCAAGTCTTATAACAATTACGGTACCCCCAAAAATTCCCGCTTTTCCCGAAAATTCCCAAATTTCCATGAAATTCCCATTGAAATGAATGGGACATATTTCTAAGTTCCACAACTCCCACATTTTTTATCTGATTCAAACTGTTCCAACATCAAAATTTTCAGCCTGATCAAAACAGGCAGTTTTTGCATTTTGGATAAACATAAATTTAAATCCATAAAAGGAAAACAGCACAAAATGATGGCAATATTTGAATGAAAATCAACCATTTTTTGTATGTTTTAAAATCTGCCGTATATAATAAAAATTAAAAAACGGCCCTAATTTTGTGTTTTGATTTGCGTTTCAGAATTGGAAGTAGAATGAAGAGAAGACACACTGACCTAATCAAGTCTTGACATATCTCACTTTGCACGTAATGACTTAAAATCACATTTTAGTTTCACTTTTGAAGTTGAATTCTTGACATGAACAGACTTTGACACAATATTCTCGTTTTTTTTAGTTTCACCTGTATATGGGTCTGTGTACCTTTTCTTCATTCCATTTCCAATTCTTTGATGCAAAACAAAAAACACATTTCGGGCCATTTTTTTTTCTATTTTTATTTGTGAAAATGTTGGACAACTATTTAATGAGACTTTTTCAAAAGGACAATAGGACTCCTGCTGAACAAAGATGTTAGCGTTATGCTAAAAACATGCTAAATGCGAAGGAAAAGCTAAAATACTGCTTCCGGTTCAACAGGAGTGAACTACGTTCCGGCGCAGGATCTTCAGTTCCGCTGGTCTTTATGCTGTCAACTACTTTTTTCTGTCGACTACTCACACATTTTTCAACCCATTTCAACCGTTCCACCGTCAAAACAGTCCTCTTAATCAGGACAAAAACCAAGTTGTTTTTTTGAACTGGAAAAATTCCAGGAATTCCGTAATACCATTTCTCAATTAAAAATGTTATTACTTCAATATTTCTCAACCGTTTTGAAAAATTCCAACACTAACCATTTCAACTCATTTAGAACATTCAAGTCTTATAACAATTACCAAAAAATTCCCGCTTTTCCAGAAATTCCAGCTTTTCTATGAAATTCCCAAATTTCCATAAAATTCCCAAATTTCCATGAAATTCCCATTGAAATGAATGGGACATTTTTCAAAATTCCACAACTCCCACATTTTTTTTTATCTGATTCAAACTGTTCCAACTTCAAAATATTCAGCCTGATCAAAACATGCAGTTTTTGCATTTTGGATAAACATAAATTGGATATTTGTGTTTATCTGGAAAAATAAAACTCCATAAAAGCACAAAACCACAAAAACATAATGGCAATATTTGAATGAAAATCAACCATGTTTTTGTTTGTTTTAAAATCTGCCATATATAATAAAAATAATAAAAAAAACGGCCCTAATTTTGTGTTTTGATTTGCGTTTCAGAATTGGGAGTAGAATGAAGAGAAGACACACTGACCTAATCAAGTCTGGACATATCTCACTTTGCACATAATGACTTAAAATCACATTTTAGTTTCACTTTTGAAGTTGAATTCTTGACATAAACAGACTTTGACACAATATTCTCGTTTTTTTTAGTTTCACCTGTATATGAGTCTGTTGTGTACCTTCTCTTCATTCCATTTCCAATTCTTAAATGCAAAACAAAAAACACATTCCGGGCCATTTTTTTTCTATTTTTATTTCTGAAACAAACGTTGGACAACTATTTAATGAGACTTTTTCAAAAGGACAATAGGACTCCTGCTGAACAAAGATGTTAGCGTCATGCTTCCGGTTCAACAGGAGTGAACTACGTTCCGGCGCAGGATCTTCGGTTCCGCTGGTCTTTATGCTGTCAACTACTTTTTTCTGTCGACTACTCATACATTTTTCAACCCATTTCAACCGTTCCACCGTCAAAACATTCCTCTTAATCAGGACAAAAAAACAAGTTGTTTTTTTGGACTGGAAACATTCCAGGAATTCCATGATACTATTTCTCAATTAAAAATGTTATTACTTCAATATTTCTCAATCGTTTTGAAAAATTCCAACACTAACCATTTCAACCCCTACAGAACATTCAAGTTGTAAAACAATTTCCCCAAAAATTCCCGCTTTTCCCGAAATTCCCAAATTTCCATGAAATTCCCATTGAAATGAATAGAACATTTTTCAAAGTTCCACAACTCCCACATTTTTTTTATCTGATTCAAACCGTTCCAACTTCAAAATATTCAGTCTGTTCAAAATTGTGTTCTTTCTTTCAACAATTTTCTAAAATTTCCCGAATTTCCAAGAATTCCAAGTATTTAGGGACATTTTTCCCCATTGAAAATGAATTATCCATTTTTCAAACTTCCACCATTTCCACATTTTTCAACCTTTTCAAACCATTTTACCTTCAACTCATTTTGATAATTCTGGAATTCAAACTATAATTTTCCCAAGTTCAAAGAAATTCCAGGAATTCTCAGAATTACCAGTTTTCCAAACCCTATTTTCATAAATTTTTCTGTCGACTACTCCTTCCACATTTTTCAACCCACTTCAACCGTTCTACTGTCAAAACATTCCTCTTAATCAGGACCAAAAAACTAAGTTGTTTTTTTGAACTGGAAAAATTCCAGAAATTCCGTAATACCATTTCTCAATTAAAAATGTTATTACTTCAACATTTCTCAACGGTTTTGAAAAATTCCAACACTAACCATTTCAACTCATTCAGAACATTCAAGTCTTATAACAATCACCCCAAAAAATTCCCGATTTTCACGAAAATTTACAAATTTCCAAGAAATTCCTATTGAAATGAATGGGACATTTTTCTAAGTTCCACAAGTCCTACATTTTTTATCTGATTCAAACCGTTCCAACTTCAAAATATTCAGTCTGATCAAAACACGCAGTTTTGTATTTTGGATAAACATAAATTGGATTTTTGTGTTTATTTGGAAACATTTAAATCCATAAAAGGAAAACAGCACAAAATGATGACAATACTTGAATGAAAATCAACCATTTTTTGTCTGTTTTAAAATCTGCCATATATAATAAAAATAAAAAAACGGCCCTAATTTTGTGTTTTGATTTGCGTTTCAGAATTGGGAGTAGAATGAAGAGAAGACACACTGACCTAATCAAGTCTGGACATATCTCACTTTGCACATAATGACTTAAAATCACATTTTAGTTTCACTTTTGAAGTTGAATTCTTGACATAAACAGACTTTGACACAATATTCTCGTTTTTTTTAGTTTCACCTGTATATGAGTCCGTTGTGTACCTTCTCTTCATTCCATTTCCAATTTTTAAATGCAAAACAAAAAACACATTCCGGGCCATTTTTTTTCTATTTTTATTTCTGAAACAATCGTTGGACAACTATTTAATGAGACTTTTTCAAAAGGACAATAGGACTCCTGCTGAACAAAGATGTTAGCGTTCTGCTAAAAACATGCTAAATGCGAAGGAAAAGCTAAAATACTGCTTTCGGTTCAACAGGAGTGAACTACGTTCCAGCGCAGAATCTTCGGTTCCGCTGGTCTTTATGCTGTCAACTACTTTTTTCTGTCGACTACTCACACATTTTTCAACCCATTTCAACCGTTCCACTGTCAAAACATTTCTCTTAATCAGGACAAAAAACCAAGTTGTTTTTTTGAACTGGAAAAATTCTAGGAATTCCATAATACCATTTCTCAATTAAAAATGTTATTACTTCAATATTTCTCAACCGTTTTGAAAAATTCCAACACTAACCATTTCAACTCATTTAGAACATTCAAGTCTTATAACAATTACCAAAACATTCCCGCTTTTCCAGAAATTCCAGCTTTTCTATGAAATTCCCAAATTTCCATGAAATTCCTATTGAAATGAATGGGACATTTTTCAAAATTCCACAACTCCCAGATTTTTTTTCTGATTCAAACTGTTCCAACTTCAAAATATTCAGCCTGATCAAAACATGCAGTTTTTGCATTTTGGATAAACATAAATTGGATATTTGTGTTTATCTGGAAAAATAAAACTCCATAAAAGCACAAAAGCACAAAAACATAATGGCAATATTTGAATGAAAATCAACCATGTTTTTGTTTGTTTTAAAATCTGCCATATATATTAAAAATAAAAAAACGGCCCTGATTTTGTGTTTTGATTTGTGTTTCAGAATTGGAAGTAGAATGAAGAGAAGATACACCGACCTAATCAAGTCTGGACATATCTCACTTTGCACGTAATGACTTAAAATCACATTTTAGTTTGACTTTTGAAGTTGAATTGTGGACATGAACGGACTTTGACACAATATTCTCGTTTTTTGAGTTTCACCTGTATATGCTTGTTCTCAGTTTGCTTAATATTTCATTTAACAGATTAATGATGAATAAAAAAAACGAAGATATGTTCCTTTTATATTCCTTATATACTTTTTGGAAATTGAAAAAAGTGACTTATTTTGTCTTGTGAAAGTTGGTATCCAAGGAAACGATTGACAGTTCCATGGCCTCATTAGTGATTGGGCCAATCAGCAGCTTAGTGCTGACAAAGCATCTGTCCACACTCGCCTCACAGGAGTCTCAACTACGTCTTCTAATGTGAAGCTCCTGCGTTTGTATCTCAATTAGTGGCACACACACACACACACACACACATTTGTGTACATACACACACACACATACATATATAAATATATATATATATATATATATATATATATATATATACATTCATGATGATTCATGTTGGTTCTCATGGGGATCCCTGCTTTACTATACCAACGTTTCGGTTGGCGAACCACTTTGAAGAACCAATCAGGTTCGCAGATCGATGTTCCGCTTCATGAACTTTTCATATTGTTACATCCCTAACAACGGAGCTATTATAGATCTGTGCAAAGGTGATAAATGCAATATTATCCAATCATTACTTTTAGATTGGGTCATCTTAGCAGTATTTCATTTGTGGATAACGTTTTAGAGGTCTTCCTGCTAAAGATACACAGCAATGTAGTTTCACTTTGAGCACAAGCCAAGTCAATTTGCAAGGCAGGAAGTGAGACGCCATCTGATGAATCACTCGCATCATGCCTGAGAAGCAGAAGCCATCATAGCTGCTGAAATGAGTCGTCAAGAGTTGGCAGATTACACACATTTCATGAAACAACGCTTAACAAAAGTCATTCGTTCTGCTTTTACGGCTCCTATCTTGTTAAAGACATGTTGTAGGAAGTGTGAGCGCAGTAAACAGGGAGTGTAAATGTCACGCCTGGGTGATTGCACGCCCTGATGGAACTATTTCACTATTCTGTGCGGGTACTTGCACTTATATCACGCTGAAGTATGGCGCTGGACTTATTTATAGGCAGTCACCAGTTGGCTGCAAACTGTACTTAAGGCAGGCAGCCTTTCAAGATGGATGTTTCCTCTCGGGGCAATAAAAGTGTGTCAATAATCTATTAGAGGGTTAAACACATTCTTAGCAACCTGACTCAGAAGCAAGTTAAAAGAAAAAAACGGCTTCCAGTACTTTAGTGTTGAGAGAGTGTCTGCTTTAATGCAGGAAGTGAGCGCATGATTCGTTGTCAGCTTCATTTGTGAGCGCTGACAGTCTATCCTTGCATTAACCGGAGCAAAATAGGAGGCAGTCATCATTTCCAGTAGCTATTGTGTGTGAATGCCCGATACACCTGAGTGGAAGTGAAATCAATCAATCAATCTTTATTTATATAGCCCTAAATCACAAGTGTCTCAAAGGGCTGCACAAGCCACAACGACATCCTCGGTACAAAGCCCACATACCAAATGTTTGAATGTCCAGGGTGAGTGGAGTTTGTGGGTGTTGGAACGCTTCAAATCGGATGAGAAATGTGGATTACGGACAAGTTTGTGTATTTCCCATTCATTTTCAACTACGGGAAATTCCTGGAAATCAGGGAATTTTCAGAACCGGGAATGTCCAGGGTGAGTGGAGTGTGTGGAGGTTGGAACGCTTCGAATCGGTTGAGAAATGTTGGGTATGGAGAGGATTGTGTACTTCCCATTCATTTTAAATGGGGGGAAATTCCTGGAAATCAGGGAATTTTAGGAACCAAAAAACATGCTGGCTTGAAAGTCCAGGGTGAGTGGAGTGTGTGGATTTTGGAACGCTTCGAATCGGATGAGAAATGTGGGACATGGAGAGGTTTGTATGTTTCCCATTCATTTTCAATGGGGGGAAATTCCTAGAAATCAGGGAATTTTCAGAACCGGGAATGTCCAGGGTGAGTGGAGTGTGTGGAGGTTGGAATGGTTCGAATTGGTTGAGAAATGTAGGATATGGAGAGGATTGTGTATTGCCCATTAATTTTGAATGGGTGGAAATTCCTGAAAATCAGGGAATTTTTGGAACCAAGAAACATGCTGGCTTGAAAGTTCAGGGTGAGTGGAGTGTGTGGATGTTGGAACGCTTCGAATCGGTTGAGAAATGTGGGATATGGAGAGGTTTGTATATTGCATTCATTTTAAATGGGGGGAAATTCCTAGAAATCAGGGAATGTTTGTAACTGAGACACATGCTGGCTTGACTGTCCAGTCTGAGTGGAGTGTGTGGATGTTGGAACGGTTCAAATCGGATGAGAAATGTGGGATATGGAGATGTTTGTATACTGCCCCTTATTTTCAAATGGGGAGCAATTCCTGGAAATTAGGGAATTTCTGGAACCCACAAACATGCTGGCTTAAATGTCCAAGGTGAGTGGAGTGTGTGAATGTAAGAACAATTCGAATCGGATGATAAATATGGGATACGGAGAGGTCCCATTCATTTTCAAAAGGTGGAAAATTCCTGGAAATCAGGGAATTTTCAGAACCGGGAATGTCCAAGGTGAGTGGAGTGTGTGGAGGTTGGAACGGTTTGAATCAGTTGAGAAATGTGGGACATGGAGAGGATTGCGTATTTCCCATTAATTTTCAATTAGGGGAAATTCCTGGAAATCAAGGATTTTTTTGAAGCAAGAAACGTGCTGGCTTGAAAGTCCAGGGTAAGTGGAGTGTGTGGAAGTTGGAACCCTTCGAATCGGATGAGAAATGTGGGACATGGAGAGGTTTGTGTATTTCCCACTAATTATCAATGGGGGGAAATTCCTGGAAATCAGGGAATTTTCAGAACCGGGAATGTCCAGGGTGAGTGGAGTGTGTGGAGGTTGGAACGGTTCGAATCAGTTGAGAAATGTTGGATATGGAGAGGTTTGTATATTGCCCCTTCCTTTTAAATAGGGAGCAATTCCTGGAAACCAGGAAATTTTCGGAACCAAGAAACATGCTGGCTTAAATGTCCAGTGTGAGTGGAGTGTGTGGATGTTGGAACAATTCGAATCGGATGAGAAATGTGGGATACGGAGAGGTCCCATTCATTTTTAAAAGGGGGGAAATTCCTGAAAATCAGGGAATTTTCAGAACCGGGAATGTCCAGGGTGAGTGGAGTGTGTGGAGGTTGGAACGGTTCGAATCGGTTGAGAAATGTGGGACATGGAGAAGATTGCGTATTTCCCATTAATTTTCAATTAGTGGAAATTCCTGGAAATCAGGGAATTTTTTTAAGCAAAAAACGTGCTAGCTTGAAAGTCCAGGGTAAGTGGAATGTGTGGAAGTTGGAACGCTTCGAATCGGATGAGAAATGTGGGACATGGAGAGGTTTGTGTATTTCCCACTAATTATCAATGGGGGGGGGGGGAATTCCTGGAAATCAGGGAATTTTCAGAACCGGGAATGTCCAGGGTGAGTGGAGTGTGTGGATTTTGGAACGCTTCGAATCGGATGAGAAATGTGGGACATGGAGAGGTTTGTATGTTTCCCATTCATTTTCAATGGGGGGAAATTCCTAGAAATCAGGGAATTTTCAGAACCGGGAATGTCCAGGGTGAGTGGAGTGTGTGGAGGTTGGAACGGTTCGAATTGGTTGAGAAATGTAGGATATGGAGAGGATTGTGTATTGCCCATTCATTTTGAATGGGTGGAAATTCCTGAAAATCAGGGAATTTTTGGAACCAAGAAACATGCTGACTTGAAAGTTCAGGGTGAGTGGAGTGTGTGGATGTTGGAACGCTTCGAATCGGTTGAGAAATGTGGGATATGGAGAGGTTTGTATATTGCATTCATTTTAAATGGGGGGAAATTCCTAGAAATCAGGGAATGTTCGTAACTGAGACACATGCTGGCTTGACTGTCCAGTCTGAGTAGAGTGTGTGGATGTTGGAACGGTTCAAATCGGATGAGAAATGTGGGATATGGAGATGTTTGTATACTGCCTCTTATTTTCAAATGGGGAGCAATTCCTGGAAATTAGGGAATTTCTGGAACCCACAAACATGCTGGCTTAAATGTCCAAGGTGAGTGGAGTGTGTGAATGTAAGAACAATTCGAATCGGATGATAAATATGGGATACGGAGAGGTCCCATTCATTTTCAAAAGGGGGAAAATTCCTGGAAATCAGGGAATTTTCGGAACCGGGAATGTCCAAGGTGAGTAGAGTGTGTGGAGGTTGGAACGGTTTGAATCAGTTGAGAAATGTGGGACATGGAGAGTATTGCGTATTTCCCATTAATTTTCAATTAGGGGAAATTCCTGGAAATCAAGGATTTTTTTGAAGCAAGAAACGTGCTGGCTTGAAAGTCCAGGGTAAGTGGAGTGTGTGGAAGTTGGAACCCTTTGAATCGGATGAGAAATGTGGGACATGGAGAGGTTTGTGTATTTCCCACTAATTATCAATGGGGGGGAAATTCCTGGAAATCAGGGAATTTTCAGAACCGGGAATGTCCAGGGTGAGTGGAGTGTGTGGAGGTTGGAACGGTTTGAATCGGTTGAGAAATGTTGGATATGGAGAGGTTTGAATATTGCCCCTTCCTTTTAAATAGGGAGCAATTCCTGGAAATCAGGACATTTTCGGAACCAAGAAACATGCTGGCTTAAATGTCCAGTGTGAGTGGAGTGTGTGGATGTTGGAACAATTCGAATCTGATGAGAAATGTGGGATATGGAGAGGTTTGTATAATTCCCATTCATTTTCAAAAAGGGAAAAATTCCTGGTATCCGAGGATTTTTTTGGAAATTTGGGGGTTTCAGGAAAACTGGGAATTTTTTGAAAATCTTGATATTAGCACCACTGTCCGAGATGATATCAATGGTTTGGTGTGGAAATTTTAGAATCGGTTGAAAAATGTTGACATAGTAACATTTTGATTTGAGAAGTGGTATCAGAGAATTCCTGGAATTTCGGGAAAACCCGGAATTTGTACGAAAAAAATAGGAACATTTGTTGTGCCACATAAGCGGTATGTTTTGAAAGTGGAGTGGTCGGAAACGGTTGAAAAATGCGAAATGTGAAAAGTTTCAAGGTAGAGATGAAAATAGGTATTTTGGAAAACCAGGAAATTCTGTGAATTTCTGGAAATTGAACTTGGATTGATTGTCCAAGGTGAGTGGAGTGTGTAGATGGTGGAACGGTTCGAATCATGGATGGTTGAAAGGTCATAATCGGGTAAAAAAAATACTGCAATTACAGAACTCTGAATACGTCCATTAATTTGAATTGGAATTTTCTGGATTGTGGACTGTGAAAACTTTCCAGGAAAAGGTGAAAATAGGTACTTTGGAAAATCAGGAAATTCTGGGAATTCCTGGAATTTGAACTTGGAAATGGTATTTATTTATTCATTAGCCTTTATTTAACCAGGTAAAATCCCATTGAGATCAAAGATCTCTTTTCCAAGGGAGACCTGGCCAAGAGGGCAGCAGCAAGGTTACATTAAAAACAGTAAACAAATACATAAAACATCACATTTACAACATTAAAACTTGCTCACATGACACATGTGCATACAGACAAGGTAGACTGCAATCCTTTCACAGAAGCTTTAAACTCATTCAACGTAACTAGGGTTTGAAGTTTAATGTTCGATTGTAGGTTATTCCAAGCCTTCGGTGCTGAAAACCTAAATGCTTTCTTGCCCAGTTCAGTTCTTAATTTGGGCACGACAAATTGCAGAACATTCATTGATAGTTTGATTGGTAGTTTGATTGTCCAAGGTGAGTGGAGTGTGTAGATGGTTCAACGGTTCAAATCGGTTGAGAAATGTGGGATATGGAGAGGTTTGTATATTTCCCTGTCATTGTCAATGGGGGAAAAATTCCTGGTAATTCCGGGAAAACTGGTCATTTTGGAAAAGGGAAAAACGTGTGTGTGTGTGTGTGTGTGTGTGTGTGTGTGTGTGTGTGTGTGTGTGTGTGTGTGTGTGTGTGTGTGTGTGTGTGTGTGTGTGGATGGTTGAAAGGTTGGAATCGTGTAAAAAATGGTGCAATTGTAGAACTCTGAATATGTCCATTAATTTGAATGGGAATTTTCTGGAAATTTGGGGATTTGGGGAAAATTAGGAATTTTTGAAAGTCTTGATACAAGCACCATTGTTTGAGATGATATGAATGGGTTGGTTTTGTATATTTTCCAATCATTTTCAATGGGAAAAAAATTCCTGGTAATTTCGGGAAAACTGGTAATTTTGGAAAAGGGAAAAACATGTGTGTGAATGGTTGAAAGGTCGGAATCGGGTAGAAAATGGCAGAACATTTTGAGAATTTAGGGCATTGTAGAACTCTGAATACGTCCATTCATTTGAATGGGAATTTTATGGAAATTTGTGGATTTCGGGAAATCTGTACATTTTTGAAAATCTTGATACTAGCACCGTTGATGTAATAAATGGGTTGGTTTTGGAATTTTTCGAATCGGTTGAAAAATGCTGACGTAGTAACAATCTGAATTGAAAAGTGATATTTCAGAATTCCTGGAATTTCTGGAGAACCCGAAAGTTGTACGAAGAAAAAAAAAAAAGCAACATTTGTTTGGAGTGGTTGGAAATGGTTGAAAAATGTGGACTGTGAAAACTTTCCAGGAAAAGGTGAAAATAGGTATTTTGGAAAACCAGACAATTCTGGGAATTCCTGGAAATTGAACTAAGAAAATGGTAGTTTGATTGTCCAAGGATAATGTTGACGTAGTAACAGTTTGAATTGAGGAATAAATTATATTAACCAAATAATAATTCTAATAGTAATAAATATTTTGGGGTAACGCAGCAAGTAACTATAATTATTTACTTTATTATTTTCTTTTTTTTTTCTTTTTCTTTTTTTAAATAATTAGCCTAGCACTGGTTATTAGCATGTAGCTTCCTCTACCCACAATCCCACGGTGCAAAACGAGCTGACGTGAGCGCGGTTGCGTAAAGAAATGCAATTGTTTGAGAAATTAGAAAGAAAAAGATACCTCCTTTATGCTATCAATGCTAATGCTAATGCTAACACACAATGTGGAGATACGTGACGATACTAGGCGATATGACGCTGCTTATGACATAATAAGCGATATGACGCTGCTTATGACATAATAATAAGCGATATGACGGTCTTATGACATAATAATAAGCGATATGACGCTCCTTATGACATAATAAGTGATATGACGCTCCTTATGGCATAATAAGAAGCAATATGAGGCTGCTTATGACATAATACTAAGCGATATGACGCTTCTTATGACATAATAATAAGCGATATGACGCTTCTTATGACATAATAATAAGCGATACGACGCTGCTTATGACATAATAATAAGCGATTTGACGCTGCTTATGACATAATAATAAGCGATATGACGCTGCTTATGACATAATAAGCGATATTTGAAGCTTCTTATGACATAATAATAAGCAATATGACGCTGCTTCTGACATAATAATAAGCGATATGACGCTGCTTACGACATAATAATAAGCGATATGACGCTGCTTACGACATAATAAGCGATATGACGCTCCTTATGACATAATAATAAGCGATATGACGCTGCTTATGGCATAATAATAAGCGATATGACGCTGCTTATGACATAATACTAAGCGATATGACGCTGCTTATGACATAATAAGCAATATTTGAAGCTGCTTATGACAATAATAAGCGATATGACGCTGCTTATGACATAATAATAAGCGATATGACGCTGCTTATGACATAAGCGATATGACGCTGCTTACGACATAATAATAGGCGATATTTGAAGCTTCTTATGACATAATAAGCAATATGACGCTGCTTATGACATAATAAGCGATATTTGAAGCTGCTTATGACATAATAATAAGCAATATGACGCTGCTTATGACATAATAAGCGATATTTGAAGCTTCTTATGACATAATAATAAGCGATATGACGCTGCTTATGACATAATAAGCGATATGACGCTGCTTATGACATAATAAGCGATATTTGAAGCTGCTTATGACATAATAATAAGCCATATGACGCTGCTTATGACATAAGCGATATGACGCTGCTTACGACATAATAAGCAATATGACGCTGCTTATGACATAATAATAAGCGATATTTGAAGCTTCTTATGACATAATAAGCGATATTTGAAGCTGCTTATGACATAAGCGATATGACGCTGCTTATGACATAATAATAAGCGATATTTGAAGCTTCTTATGACATAATAATAAGCGATATGACGCTGCTTATGACATAATAAGCGATATGACGCTGCTTATGACATAATAAGCGATATGACGCTGCTTACGACATAAGCGATATGACGCTGCTTATGACATAATAAGCGATATGACGCTGCTTACGACATAAGCGATATGACGCTGCTTATGACATAATAAGCGATATTTGAAGCTGCTTATGACATAATAAGCGATATTTGAAGCTGCTTATGACATAATAATAAGCGATATGACGCTGCTTATGACATAATAATAAGCGATATTTGAAGCTTCTTATGACATAATAATAAGCGATATGACGCTGCTTATGACATAAGCGATATGACGCTGCTTACGACATAATAATAAGCAATATGACGCTGCTTATGACATAATAATAAGCGATATTTGAAGCTTCTTATGACATAATAAGCGATATGACGCTGCTTATGACATAATAAGCGATATGACGCTGCTTATGACATAAGCGATATGACGCTGCTTACGACATAATAATAAGCAATATGACGCTGCTTATGACATAATAATAAGCGATATTTGAAGCTTCTTATGACATAATAAGCGATATGATGCTGCTTATGACATAATAAGCGATATGACGCTGCTTATGACATAATAATAATAAGCGATATTTGAAGCTGCTTATGACATAATAATAAGCGATATTTGAAGCTTCTTATGACATAATAAGCGATATGACGCTGCTTATGACATAATAAGCAATATGACGCTGCTTATGACATAAGCGATATGACGCTGCTTACGACATAATAATAAGCAATATGACGCTGCTTATGACATAATAATAAGCGATATTTGAAGCTTCTTATGACATAATAAGCGATATGACGCTGCTTATGACATAATAAGCGATATGACGCTGCTTATGACATAATAAGCGATATGACGCTGCTTATGACATAATAAGCGATATGACGCTGCTTATGACATAATAATAATAAGCGATATTTGAAGCTGCTTATGACATAATAAGCGATATGACGCTGCTTATGACATAATAATAAGCGATATGACGCTGCTTATGACATAATAATAAGCTATATGACGCTGCTTATGACATAATAATAAGCGATATGACGCTTCTTATGACATAATAATAAGCGATATGATGCTGCTTATGACATAATAACAGCAACATATTTTGTACTGAAAGGCTAATGAGTACATATGTTTGTACGTAGATTCGTTATGAAACAGCCCAAAGATGCCAACAGATTGGTAGTAATCTTCATTAAAAGCTCTTTTAAAACTTCAGGCCAGTTGAGTTTCTTCTCACTCTCCCGTCTTCCTTCTCAGCCAACCCTGTGATGGTGTGCCCCCCCCCCCCCCACCGCGCTTACCTCCCATCTGTTCCCCCTCGCATCGCCGCCACACCTGACGAGAGAGCGGATCCGGCCGTAAATCTCCTCCGGCGTGAGACGGGAGGGAGTGAAAAAGGAAGAGAAAAGATAGCAAGATAGGAGGGAAAGACAAAGAGATATAATTCGGCCGGAGACGCGAGCGAGCCGACAGGCGGTGACGGAGGTGCGGGAGGAACACGGGAGGCAGAGACAGAAGGGGGAGGCAGATAAAGACAAAGTTCCACATAACTCACACACATGTTCCATCATGAGCAGCCTGATGAAGAGTCCCCCAGGGGCCCCCCGGCTCATCCTTCACCTCTCGCTACAGAGGGACCACTTAGCTCAGCGTTCAGGGACATCAAGTGTGTGTGTTTCTACCCTGCACGTTTACCCAGCATGCACTGCTTCGCTACACATCATCCTGCTGAGGGGCCACGGCTGCTAACGGAGGACAGTTCAGCCGCGAGAAAGGACTTTGATCACCCAAAACAACCCTGCACTGTCAGCATGTCTGTGATATGGACCTGACTTTAACATACCGCAGATATATTGAAGCTACGTCCAACCGTAGCAGTGCGACGTCACGCTCGCTGCTCGTCACAAACGCAGAGGGACGGGAGTAAGAAGGCGCTAAAAACACGAGCTCAGTCTACAATAGCACCAGGAAAAAGATGCTAGGTTTGTTGCTCGTCCCTTTTAATAGACAATACTAAACACTAAAAGTCACCAATTTAACAAAGTACATTGCAACAATTCCAAATAGAGCAAAACAATATTCAACAAAATAAATAAATATGTTAATACTAATTAATAACACTGATTTATTTTAAATGTATGCAAACTTTTTGACTGGGCTTACATATACATATACACATACAAACACACAATTATTCATACATATATATATATATATTAAAAAGTTAAAGTTATATAAAGATATATATATATATATATATATATATATATATATATATATATATATATACATACATACATACATACATACATACATACAAACATACATACATATTATATAACAATATAATAGATATATAATGAATATAATTGGTTATTAAGAGTATGTGAAAATTCCATCCTTACATTGTTTACTTCTTTGACCACTCCCTTAAAGTTTTGTAAACAATCAGAAATATCAAGCAGCTAAAATATGCCAAACATAGTTACGTGTGGAGAGTGTTTTGCATATTTCCCATCATCCCTTGTAATGAATGGGGGGTGTAGTTCTGATTTTTTTTTATGGTGAGTGGACGTTTTTTTTTTATATATATCATCCACAAAGTTCAATGTGTTATGTGTGACCATGTTTGTTGAATTTTTATGCTGGTTGAATTTTCTTTCAGTACCATGACTAAGGAAGGTTGATTGGATTGAGGCATATAAGTAAATGCTGTGCAAACAATGTCATTACCTATAGTTACAAACATGATTTTAGAGCAGATAGTGTTTTGCATGTTTCCCATCATCCCATGTAATGGATCTGAATGGGAGTAGTTTAGATTTTTTTTATGCTGATTAGACTTTTTTTTTTAATTTTTATAACATCCACAAAGTTCAATGAGCAGGATGTTATGTGTGACCATGTTTGTTGAATTTTTATGCTGGTTGATTTATTTATTTTTTGTCTGCACCATGACTAGGGAAGGTTGTTTGGATTGAGTCATATAAGTAAATGCTGTGCACAAGATTTCATTGATGTATAATAATGGCCAGTAACTTGAGTTACAAACATGGAAAAGTGTGGCGAGTGTTTCGCATATTTCCAATCATCCCTTGTAATGGATTTAAACGGGCGTAGTTCTTATTGTTTTATGCTGATTGGCCTTTTTTTTATTTATATATATATATATATATATATATATATATATATATATATATATATATATATATATATATATATATATATATATATATAAATATATAACATCCACAAAGTATAATGAGCAGGATGTTATGTGTGACCATGTGTGTTGAATTTTTGTGCTGGTTGATTTTTTTTTCTTTTCTGCACCATGACTAGGGAAGGTTGTTGGGATTGTGTCATATAAGTGATGTAATGTCCAGTAACTTGAGTTACTTGCGTGGGCCACCAGATGGTGCCAAAGTGGCAGCTATCAGACTGTATATGTTGAATGAAAACATATCGCTTAGCCAAATTAGCTTATGGGACACCTATTGGACAACCCTGATGTAAAATTTGAGCCTTTTTAAAAGAATCACATCATTGGAGCAAATCATACGATTAAGTGATGGTGACCACGCCCCTAACTACACCCTCACCACCACGGGCATCTTGGCAATCTCAGGGAAACTTAGTTCTCTCTGGAACTTTGTTGGACTGAAAGCAAATCCTGATGTTCTGTCATGTTTGTGTTTGCACAATGATGGCAGATAGTCGTCCCCACATGACAACTGAATGGTCATGTCCAGTGATCCGTCCAATCAGTGATCAGTTCACACTCAGAGAAAGGACCAATTAGAATCCAGCAAACATCCTCACTGACTATCATTCTAATAGAAGACTATTTGATCTGCCTCTCACTTCTATGGTCCGCTTACTGCTTCTTAGCAGGCTTGGCAGCCGTGTGAGGAGCACTTAAACCCAGATTTAGGCTGCTGATCCCCCAGAACATGACCTGAATGTCTGCACAAATATCACTTCTCTTCTCTGCACCTCAAACCAGTGGCCCACCTTGTAGGTATTCTGGCTCATGCTTTAAAAACAAACATTTATGAAGCCTTCAACCACCGCATGAGTTACTCATTATTCATGCTTTCATTTAGTTACAATCACTGATTTCATCAAGATTACTCATTATTCATGCTTTCATTTAGTTACAATCACTGGTTTCATCAACATTACCCATTATTCATGCTTTCATTTTGTTACAACCACTGATTTCATTACAAGTTACTCATTATTCATGCTTTCATTTAGTTACAATCACTGGTTTCATTACAAGTTACTCGTTATTCATGCTTTCATTTAGTTACAATCATTGATTACATTAAAACTTACTCATTATTCATGCTTTCATTTAGTTACAATCATTGATTACAGTAAAAGTTACTCATTATTCATGCTTTCATTTAGTTACAATCACTGATTTCATCAACATTACTAATTATTCATGCTTTCATTTAGTTACAATCACTGGTTTCATTACAAGTTACACGTTATTCATGCTTTCATTTAGTTACAATCATTGATTACATTAAAACTTACTCATTATTCATACTTTCATTCAGTTACAATCATTGATTACAGTAAAAGTTACTCATTTTTCATGCTTTCATTTTGTTACTATCACTGATTTCATCAAAGTTACTAATTATGAATTATTTCATTTAGTTACAATCACTGATTTCATTAAAAGTTACTCATTATTCATGCTTTCATTTAATTACAATCGCTGATTTCATTAAAAGTTACTCATTATTCATGCTTTCATTTAGTTACAATCAATGATTTCATCAACGTTACTTATTATTCATGCTTTCATTCAGTTACAATCACTGATTTAATCAAAGTTACTAGTTCATGCGTTCTTTAGTTACAATCACTGATTTAATCAAAGTTACTAGTTCATGCGTTCTTTAGTTACAATCACTGATTTCATCAAAGTTACTAATTATGAATTATTTCATTTAGTTACAATCATTGATTACATTAAAAGTTACTCATTATTCATGCTTTCATTTAGTTACAATCACTGACTTCATCAACGTTACTCATTATTCATGCTTTCATTTAGTTACAATCACTGGTTTCATTACAAGTTACTCATTATTCATGCTTTCATTTAGTTGCAATCATTGATTACATAAAAAGTTACTCATTATTCATGTTTTCATTTAGTTACAATCATTGATTACATTAAAAGTTACTCATTATTCGTGCTTTCATTTAGTTACAATCACTGATTTCATCAAAGTTACTCCTTATTCATGCTTTCATTCAGTTACAATCACTGATTTAATCAAAGTTACTCCTTCATGCTTTCATTAGTTACAATCACTGATTTCATCAAAGTTACTCATTATTCATGCTGCCATTTAGTTACAATCGCTGATTTCATCATAGTTACTCCTTACTCATGCTTTCATTTAGTTACAATCACTGATTTAATCAACGTTACTTATTATTCATGCTTTCATTTAGTTACAATCACTGATTTCATCAACGTTACTCATTATTCATGCTTTCATTTAGTTACAATCACTGATTTCATCAACGCTACTCATTATTCATGCTTTCTCTTAATTACTATGACTGATATCATTACAAGTTACTCATTATTCATGCTTTCATTTAGTTACAATAACTAATTTCATCAGTTACTCATTATTCATGCTTTCATTCAGTTACTATGACTGATATCATTAAAAAATACTCATTATTCATGCATTCATTTAGTAACAATCAGTGATTTCATCAAGGCTACTCATTATTCATGTTGTCATTTAGTGACAATGAGTGATGTCATCAAGTAAAAGAAACATTTATGACTGACACGTCCACAGATGAAATCCACTTCCTGTGCAGATTGATATTTTTACCGCACACTTGAGGTGCCACTCAAGTAAGTAAGAGGCATGTTTGCCAGATGGGATGAGATTATCTTGAAGGAAATGAATGGTTTGCCAGCCAGCACAACACATCCAACTTCCTCTTTGCTCTCATCCGTCCACAAAACCATTTCCTACAAACTCTGTCTTCTCCGTTTGGCAGAAATGTTCTTTTTGGGAAAATAATGTTTTTTTTTTGTTTTGTTTGTCCTCCTCTGCAGCTCTGCAATGAACATCATTGTTGTGTTGACTCATGTGTTTGCCAATCATACTCCCTGCAACACAACTCATCATCTAGCAACGAAACTGAATTTGGTCTATCAGTCCTTATATAAGACACGTTTTTCTTGTTTATGCATTCTAAGTCATAACATACGGCAAGTAAGAGGTGGCTAACAATGCTTCAACTGGGAGTAACATAATGTCCTCTAAACACATCCAAAAACCACCAACAATACTATTAGTTATATTGTTATTATAAGTGCTAACACAGAGGAACTACTTTTAGAGAGCGAACAGGCTTATGCTGCTATATTGACATATTGAGCTGCTGCATGGCCTCTGAGTTGGTGAAAGTTAATTCTAGATGATAAATCATGTCTCTCACCTGGATAGTAGAAGGTTGTGGACATAAACCCACAAGTTGGTCAACTTTGACATCCAACTTGGTGAGAAAAACACAAAAATGCGCTCTTTTTTTTAACCCTTTGTGAGGATTATGATGAAGTGTTGATGTAAAGGGGAAGATACAAACATCCCATCAGTCTTTATCCCAGTGAGAGCAGACATTGTACAGTAAGTGATTGTTTTATTATGTTTGTATATCTTGTTTAGCATTTAAAATTGCTGCTACATGACACTTTAGCCCACATATTCTAAAACTTGTAGACCGTCCTCCTTATATTCAGGTTCAAAACTAGAAGTTTCTGGATCATCATTTGTCCCAAAGTAGTCTTTGTTGTCTCTCATCAAGTCTGCCATGATTAGTAGTCTTCTTCTTGTTGTTGTTGTTGAAGGGAAATAGAGAACATTTTGTGAAATGAATACGCTGTTGTATGCTTAAATTGTTCAAAATATGTAAATATTACATGCAATTATGAATGTTACTAGATACTACATATATACTTACATCATGTATATATTACATGTTATTATGAATGTTACTAGATACTACATATATACTTACATCATGTATATATTACATGTTATTATGAATGTTACTAGATACTACATATATACTTACATCATGTATATGTTACATGTTATTATGAATGTTACTACATGACATATATACTTACATCATGTATATATTACATGTTATTATGAATGTTACTACATGACATATATACTTACATCATGTATATATTACATGTTATTATGAATGTTGTTACTACATGACATATATACTTACATAATTTACATGTTATTATGAATGTTACTACATGACATATATACTTACATCATGTATATATTACATGTTATTATGAATGTTACTAGATACTACATATATACTTACATCATGTATATATTACATGTTATTATGAATGTTACTAGTTACTACATATATACTTACATCACGTATATATTACATGTTATTATGAATGTTATTAGATACTACATATATATTTACAGAGTGTATATTACATGTTATTATGAATGTTACTACATGACATATATACTTACAGAATGTATATACAATGTTGATGGAGGTTTTTGATTATTTTTATAGCGCTTTATCGGCAGAATAGAGGGACTCGCATCACCTCTATTGTTGGCTGACTCTTGCTAGCATTTACTTATGACTTAGAATGCATAAAAAGAGAAAAACATACGTGTTGTGAATGACAGACACAATTACAGAAAATGTGCAGTTCCCCTTTAAGTGCAAACCGACACCTAAAATGTATATAATGATAGTTATTTTCTATATTACAAGCATGCAATAGACAACTGTTTTTTTTCCCTGGGAGCTCACACCTGCCTTCTCAACTTGAGTCCACCTGTAACAGATTCTGCTCATGTTCTGTGGGATCAGCAGTGTAAATCAGGATTTATCACGTCTGACGTTGCTGGCAGCCCGCTAACAGTCGGGTCGACGACTTTTCCCAGCCGCTGATTTAGGTGATACTGAGATGAAAGCTGAAGGCCACGCAGGCTGCAATATGCACGCTCACCTGTAGATGCTACTGACTGCCACACTGTGGCGCTGTGCTAAAACATGGCAGATGATGACAATAATTTAAGAATTATGATAAAAAATGTTGGTATTTGCATGGTTTTGGTAAAAAACTAAATGTCTATTGTCATTGAAAAAAAAATAAAAAATAAAAATTGAATAAAAATGAAGACAAATAAACATAAAAATTAAAATACAATTTTATATATATATATCCCCTGAAGAGCAGGGAAACCTGCGAAAAAGGCTTGTTTCCTGACCTCACAAAAAAAATAAAATATATATATATATATATATATATATATATAAAAGAAAAAAAGAAAAAGAAAAAATAGTATCTCCCCTGAAGAGCAGGGAAACCTGCGAAAAAGGCTTGTTTCCTGACCTAACAAATGAATATATATATATATATATATATATATATATATATATATATATATATATATATATATATATATATATATATATATATATATATATAACATGTTATTATGAATGTTACTTGATACTACATATGTACTTACATCATGTATAAATTAAATGTTATTATGACTGTTACTAAATACTACATATATCCTTGCATCATGTATATAATAAATGTTATTATGGATGTTACTACATTACACATATACTTTCAGTGTGTATATATTACATGTTATTATAAATGTTACTAGATACTACATCTATACTTACATCATGTATATATTACATATTATGAATGTTGCTAGATACTACATATATACTTACATCATGTATTTATTACATGTTATTATGAATGTCATTAGATACTACATATATACTTACATCATGTATATATTACATGTTATTATGAATGTTACTACACTAAATATATACTTACATCATGTATATATTACATGCTATTATGTATGTTACTACACTAAATATATACTTACATCATGTATATATTACATGCTATTATGAATGTTACTACACTAAATATATACGTACATCATGTATATATTACATGTTATTATGAATGTCACTACTACCACCTACTCAGTGGCCTAGTGGTTAGAGTGTCCGCCCTGAGATTGGTAGGTTGTGAGTTCAAATCCCGGCCGAGTCATACCAAAGACTATAAAAATGGGACCCATTACCTCCCTGCTTGGCACTCAGCATCAAGGGTTGGAATTGGGGGTTAAATCACCAAAAATGATTCCCGGGCGCGGCCACCGCTGCTGCCCACTGCTGCCCACTGCTCCCCTCACCTCCCAGGGGGTGATCAAGGGTGATGGGTCAAATGCAGAGAATAATCTCGCCACACCTAGTGTGTGTGTGTGACAATCATTGGTACTTTAACTTTAACTTTAGATGCTACATATATACTCACATCATGTACATATTACATGTTATTATTAATGTTACTAGATACTACATATATACTTACATCATGTATTAATTACAAGTCATTATGAATGTTACTAGATACTACATATATACTTACATCATGTATATAATAAATGTTATTATGAATGTTACTACACTACACATATACGTACATCATGTATATATTACATGTTATTATGAATGTTACTAGATACTACTAGATACTCTTGCTAGCATTCATTTACGATTTAGAAAGCATAAAAAAAGAAAAAACACGTGTTCTTGTCTCACATAAGGATTGTGGATGATAGACACAATTAAAAAAAAGGAAAAAAAAGTGCAGTTCCCCTTTAAAAGTGTGTGGAGAAATGAAGGCTTGGTTTTTAATCACACCCATCTGAGTGTTGTGAGAAGCTTTCATGTAGGCTCTTTCTCACACACACACACACACACACACACACACACACACACACACACACACACACACACACACACACACACACACACACACACACACACACACACATATATATGCACACATATATACACACACACAAAGCATCCCCTCATGCCTTCTGTTCTAAATTTACACCTAAGAGGAGAAAAGAATGGGGGAGGAAGGTAAGGGAAGGAAGAGGCAAAAGGCAGAAGGACAGAAGATGGTGGGTGGAGGTGTCAGGGGACCAGTGGTGGAGGTGGGGGTACTTTAGGAGGAAGCCAGCGAGATGGGGCAGGAAGTGTGAATGGGGACGAGGCGCAGAAAAGAGGAGGCCAATTTGATTTGTGCAGACAGAGATGGTGTTTGGTAGTTGTGTTGCCTGCCGTGCAATAGACGCCTGATGGAGTCCAGTGATGGATGAGTGCCAGCACGCCAAGCACGCTCCCGACAAGCGTTTAAGGCAAATTAACAGCGCCTCCTAAATTACAGCGACAGCGGCAGGGGCGGGGCCGCGGAAACGGGCGCACGTGAATGATGGCGTGGCGGCGGGGGCGCCGTTCACCAGATTACTGTCTGATAAAGTGGCGACGTCGCCGGCACAAACACAATCTCCTCCTGATTGCCGCACGCAGACCAGCTGATTTGGGCCGGCGGTATAAACGCCAGCAGCGGGGAGGCCGCCACGCTGGGAAGATGCTGAATGTCTGCTGTCTTGTCGGCTTTTTTTTACTTCATCACTTTTCATTTTGGTGCGCTGCTGCGAGAAGAAAATGTGGCTTGTAAAGTCATTGAACATGTTGACTTTATGAAGTGGTGTGACAGAAACACTTGAGAGCGTGGGCGGTGCTAACATGTAAGAGTATTTACTGCTATTGAAGATGATCTTTTCCTAAAGTCAATAAATATTTGTTAAAAGTACGCACATGTATTGATCACTATTTGTGACAATCTGTCACATTCACATCTGGTTGTGCTTCCTTAGTTTGTGTTTGTTTCCTGTTTCCTGTTTCCTGCATGTGCATTTGCCCGTTGCACTATTTCCTTTTTTGACATTAAAGTCATGTTTTCCTGCCATCTCTGCATCTTGGGGTTCAAGACCAGCAGAACCTGACAGAATCATCCAGCCAGATACTAACCCCGCGGAGATTTCAATGGCCGAGAGGCTAGACAAGATTTTGGCACTGATGGCCACATCGGAGAATTGTTTTGCCTCTTTTCAAGCTCCCTCCCACCTCCCACTCATCCCTGTCATCCTGGCCTCTTTGGGGACTTCTGGGATCCGTCCCTTGAGGCAGGGGGGTGGGGGGCTAAGGTCAGCTGTGCGACAGGGGAAGCACAGCTCTCACATCTCCCATATATATATATATATATATATATATATATATATATATATATATATATATATATATATACACACAACATTTTTTTTGACTGAACATTTGGCAAGATCACAGTGGCATAATTTCGACTTAGTTGTACCAACATTCTCAAAGGCAGCATGAATAGAATACCTTACTAAAATACATAAGAAATACCTTAATAAGACAGCATGTCTTTAATATTGTCGTCAATGCACTTTGACTAAGGTCATTACGTCCGACTTTTATCCTTCTATTGCTTTATTCTATTCCACAATGCCTCCATGTCTAATTAAGGGTCCTGCTGTCGACCTTACCTTTACACTTTTAAGTGCACTTTGTTTAACTAGTGACAACCCAGAATAACACTTCAGTGATTCATGCAATGGATTGCAATAAAAGGTCAAGCATGAAATATATATATATATACGTATATATATATATATATATATATATATATATATATATATATATATATATATATATATATATATATATATATATATACTGCATCTTGGGGTTCAAGACCAGCAGAACCTGACAGAATCATCCAGCCAGATACTAACCCCGTGGAGATTTCAATGGCCGAGAGGCTAGACAAGATTTTGGCACTGATGGCCACATCGGAGAATTGTTTTGCCTCTTTTCAAGCTCCCTCCCACCTCCCACTCATCCCTGTCATCCTGGCCTCTTTGGGGACTTCTGGGATCCGTCCCTTGAGGCAGGGGGGTGGGGGGCTAAGGTCAGCTGTGCGACAGGGGAAGCACAGCTCTCACATCTCCCATATATATATATATATATATATATATATATATATATATACACACAACATTTTTTTTGACTGAACATTTGGCAAGATCACAGTGGCATAATTTCGACTTAGTTGTACCAACATTCTCAAAGGCAGCATGAATAGAATACCTTACTAAAATACATAAGAAATACCTTAATAAGACAGCATGTCTTTAATATTGTCGTCAATGCACTTTGACTAAGGTCAGTACGTCCGACTTTTATCCTTCTATTACTTTATTCTATTCCACAATGCCTCCATGTCTAATTAAGGGTCCTGCTGTCGACCTTACCTTTACACTTTTAAGTGCACTTTGTTTAACTAGTGACAACCCAGAATAACACTTCAGTGATTCATGCAATGGATTGCAATAATGGGTCAAGCATGAAATATACATATATACGTATATATATATATATATATATATATATATATATATATATATATATATATATATATATATATATATATATATAAAGTAACCTGCTTTTATGATACTTTTGATACTCTTGATACTAGAACAGTGCCACCCACAGTGGTTTAAATGTAACTTAGATATTGGGTTTCACAATGTAAAGCGCTTTGAGTCACTTGAGAAAAAGCGCTATATAAATGTAATTCACTTCACTTCACTTCTTAACCGTTGTTGGGACGTGAGCGCCCCTTAGCCTAGAGGGCCACCAAAAATATGTGTTCCTCAGCTGTGATCCTTGTGGGCCGCAGTGGTACTCACAATGTATTTTGTAAACAAATATAAAATGTCATCCTTTCCAAATATAACTGTTGATAAGGAAATAATACAACATGTTGGTGAATATGATGTGCCAGAGTCTTAAGTACAACATAAACATGTTCAAATGTATCAGGAATTGATTAACACTGGAGGCAGCTCAAACTTATTTTAATGCAACGATTATGTCTCATTTTTATTATTGTATAACATGTTGGTCGCAGGCAGGCAAAATGACACTGAGGCCATTGAAACTTTGCACTAACAATTGCTCAAAATCCTTGAACTCAAACCTCAACACCACCATCACTGTTTAGTTCTCCAAAAATATAGATTGTTTACATTTTGCCAACATTCAAAGATTAGCATCAACACCAATGGCCCATCGAATCCTAAATAACACTGCACCAGCGCCACTTAAGCACTTTGTCCAGTTTACATCTGCCGTGACAACTAGAAACACAGGAGCCTCCACCAGGGGGCAGTGTAGCGTACACAGATGTAAAACCTCTTCTGCCTTTTCATATAAAGCCATAAAGGAATGGAACCACCTCACAACAAACATGAACAGTCCAACAGATTTTTCTTAATTCACAGTTGAAGTTAAAAAGTGGCTTTGGAGCAATAAAGCTGCTCACTGAGGTGGGAACTATGTTTGACATGTCAACTTCATGTCTATTATATTTACGCATGGCAACATTTTGTTGTAAGCTGTGAGGTGTGTGTATTAAAATCATGGTTGTTTTTACCAATGATGACAGATGTGAACAGGAGCATGTGTTGTCTTTGTGTTATGATGTAAAGGAGAGGTGGTTGTAATGTATAAGTATGTGACCCTTAGTTGGAAAATATTAGGACACTCCTGGTCAACTGTAGGAATTATAATTATTAAAATCATGGTTGTTTTTACCAATGATGACAGATGTGAACAAGAGCATGTATTGTCTATGTGTTATGATGTAAAGGAGAGGTGGTTGTAATGTATAGTTATGTGTCAATGAAAGGGCATTATATGACTTTTCTTCATTTGATTACATGCTATAGTACAATTTTATTGTTATAATTGTATTGCATGTTTTTGTATGTCTTTAATTTAGGAAACCAGGGATTGCAGATGGAAATTAGCTATTTAGCTAAAATCATATCTAACTTTGTCTCTGTGTATTGTCCCTTTAAATAAAGACTCAACTAACTTGCAATTAAATACATTTTTCTTCACTTCCTCGTGCACGCCCACTCACATTTTCGAAGTTGCGTTTAACGTTTCAAAAGTAATTTGTTGTACAGTAGAACTTCCTTTTAAGAACCCTTCATCGTACAAACTTTTCAATTGACCAAACAGGAAGTGAACTCGCCTGATGTCACACAAAACCGTACGTGAAACAAAGTCGTCCCCCAGTTAAAATGTATTTAAAAAAAAAAATGTTTACAATTTAAAATGGAAGAAGATAAACATATATAAACAAACAAATAATTTGGCTCTTATGAAGACAAAACAATATTTAACGTGAGGCTATTTATTTTATTTATTCAAAAAAATACAATTTGGTTAAAATATTTTAGCGTATTTTTTAGTACTTTTTGAGCACATTCAACCATATAATCAATAATTATGATAACTGTGATCATTTTGGTCACAATAACTTTATTTAACCATATTATTTATTGTTTTGGTGGTGTATATTTGAGGGTCTCCCACATCTTCTTTAACAGACAGAACCTATTTTATTGCTTTTGTTTGTGATTTTTATTCAAGTGAAACTTTTGCAAAGAGAGTATATTTATTCTTATAATGTGTTTATTTTATTTACCTTGGATCTTTAAAAGTTGACTTTCCAATTACAATCTTAAAACATGACAAATAAAAGTATTGCCTTTGAAATGGTGTACTTGCATTTGTATTATGCATTATCATTACATCAGTGGTTAATGTAGTCTCAAAATAAAGTAGAAAATAATATATTTTATTGGCAATATTTTGTAGGTCAAAATATTGTCCCTTAAAATGTTTTTTTTGGCCCAGTTTGGGAGTTTTGTGACATCAAACTGAGTGCACCACAGGGTTAGTGACAGAGTATGTGCGTGTCAGCAGGGTGGCTGTTCAAGAGGACAGTTCAGGGTGTTGTTGTTGGTTTGACTTTGTTATTAAAAAAGAAAGTTGATGCTTCACCTCCTCATTGTGTTTGTTTGAAATACAGTATTGTATCGTGTTTTATATTGTGTTCAAAGTGTACAAACTAAAATATGGACTTTTGTCAAGGCTGGAACCCATTGTTAATGTTTACATTGTTCTTATGGAGACATGTGCTTCAATATACAATTTTTTCTATTTACAAACCCTGTTCAAGAAGCAATTTCATGAATAGAGTCTTTTTCCAATTACCTTTGTGCTTTAGCTAAGTAAAGGTATTTTAGGTGAAAAGAAGGTTTCTGCTGTCTCTTTAAAGTATTTTTTAAAAGTCTTATTGGCAATATTTTGTAGGTCGATATATTGTCCAGAAAATTGTTTTTGTTGGTCCAGGCCTCGATCTAACTGTTCAGGTTTGGGAGTTTTGTGACGTCAAACTGAGTGCACCACAGGGTTAGTGACAGAGTATGTGCGTGTCAGCAGGGCGGCTGCTAAAGAGGACAGTTCAGCGTGTTGCTGTAGGTTCGACTTTGTTATTAAAACCAAAGGGCACAAACTAAAATATGGACTTTTGTCAAGGCTGGAACCCATTGTTAATGTTTACGTTGTTCTTATGGAGAAATGGGCTTCAATATACAAACTTGTCTATTTACAAACCCTGTTCAAGAAGCAATTTCATGAATCGAGTCTTTCTCCAAGTACCTTTGTGCTTTAGCTAAATAAAGGTATTTTAGGTGAAAAGAAGGTCTCTGCTGCCCAGCAAATTGTTTTTGTTAGTCCAGGCCTTGATCTGACTGTTAATGTTTGGGAGTTTTGTGACGTCAAACTGAGTGCACCACAGGGTTAGTGACAGAGTGTGTGCGTGTCAGCAGGGCGGCTACTAAAGAGGACAGTCCAGCGTGTTGCTGTTGGTTCGACTTTGTTATTAAAACCAAAGGGTACAAACTAAAATATGGACTTTTGTCAAGGCTGTTTACATTGTTCTTATGGAGAAATGTGCTTCGATATACAAACTTTTCTATTTAAAAACCCTGTTCAAGAAGCAATTATTTCATGAATCGAGTCTTTCTCCAATTACCGCCCTCTAAATAAACATATTCTAGGTGAAAAGAAGATCTCTGTTGTCTCTTTAAAGTATTTAAAAAAAAAAAAAAAAAAAAAAAAGTCTTTTTGGCAATATTTTGTAGGTCGATATATTGTCCAGAAAATTGTTTTTGTTGGTCCAGGCCTAGATCTGACTGTTAACGTATGGGAGTTTTGTGACGTCAAACTGAGTGCACCACAGGGTTAGTGACAGAGTATGTGCGTGTCAGCAGGGCAGCTGTTAAAGAGGACAGTTCAAAGTGTTGTTGTTGACTGTTCGACTTTGTTATTAAAACCAAAGGGCACAAACTAAAATATGGACTTTTGTCAAGGCTGGAACCCATTGTTAATGTTTACGTTGTTCTTATGGAGATATGGGCTTCAATATACAAACTTGTCTATTTACAAACCCTGTTCAAGAAGCAATTTCATGAATCGAGTCTTTCTCCAATTACCTTTGTGCTTTAGCTAAATAAAGGTATTTTAGGTGAAAAGGTCTCTGCTGTCCAGCAAATTGTTTTTGTTAGTCCAGGCCTCGATCTGACTGTTAACGTTTGGGAGTTTTGTGACGTCAAACTGAGTGCACCACAGGGTTAGTGACAGAGTATGTGCGTGTCAGCAGGGCGGCTGTTAAAGAGGACAGTTCAAAGTGTTGTTGTTGACTGTTCGACTTTGTTATTAAAACCAAAGGGTACAAACTAAAATATGGACTTTTGTCAAGGCTGTTTACGTTGTTCTTATGGAAAAATGTGCTTCAATATACAAACTTTTCTATTTACAAACCCTGTTCAAGAAGCAATTATTTCATGAATCGAGTCTTTCTCCAATTACCGCCCTCTAAATAAACATATTCTAGGTGAAAAGAAGATCTCTGCTGTCTCTTTAAAGTATTTAAAAAAAAAAGTTTTATTGGCAATATTTTGTAGGTCGATATATTGTCCAGAAAATAGTTTTGTTGGTCCAGGCCTAGATCTGACTGTTAACGTATGGGAGTTTAGTGACGTCAAACTGAGTGCACCACAGGGTTAGTGACAGAGTATGTGTGTGTCAGCAGGGCGGCTGTTAAAGAGGACAGTTCAGAGTGTTGTTGTTGACTGTTCGACTTTGTTATTAAAACCAAAGGGCACAAACTAAAATATGGACTTTTGTCAAGGCTGGAACCCATTGTTAATGTTTACGTTGTTCTTATGGAGGAATGGGCTTCAATATACAAACTTGTCTATTTACAAACCCTGTTCAAGAAGCAATTTCATGAATCGAGTCTTTCTCCAATTACCTTTGTGCTTTAGCTGAATAAAGGTATTTTAGGTGAAAAGAAGGTCTCTGATGTCCCGCAAATTGTTTTTGTTGGTCCAGGCCTCGATCTGACTGTTAACGTTTGGGAGTTTTGTGACGTCAAACTGAGTGCACCACAGGGTTAGTGACAGAGTATGTGCGTGTCAGCAGGGCGGCTGTTAAAGAGGACAGTTCAGAGTGTTGTTGTTATTGGTTCGACTTTGTTATTAAAACCAAAGGGCACAAACTAAAATATGGACTTTTGTCAAGGCTGGAACCCATTGTTAATGTTTATGTTGTTCTTATGGAGAAATGGGCTTCAATATACAAACTTGTCTATTTACAAACCCTGTTCAAGAAGCAATTTCATGAATCGAGTCTTTCTCCAATTACCTTTGTGCTTTAGCTAAATAAAGGTATTTTAGGTGAAAAGAAGGTCTCTGCTGTCCAGCAAATTGTTTTTGTTGGTCCAGGCCTCGATCTGACTGTTAACGTTTGGGAGTTTTGTGACGTCAAACTGAGTGCACCACAGGGTTATTGACAGAGTGTGTGCGTGTCAGCAGGGCGGCTGCTAAAGAGGACAGTTCATCGTGTTGCTGTTGGTTCGACTTTGTTATTAAAACCAAAGGGTACAAACTAAAATATGGACTTTTGTCAAGGCTGTTTACGTTGTTCTTATGGAGAAATTGGCTTCAATTTAACAAACTTTTCTATTTACAAACCCTGTTCAAGAAGAAATTATTTCATGAATCGAGTCTTTCTCCAATTACCTTAGTGCTTTAGCTAAATAAAGGTATTTTAGGTGAAAAGAAGGTCTCTGCTGTCCAGCAAATTGTTTTTGTTGGTCCAGGCCTCGATCTGACTGTTAACGTTTGGGAGTTTTGTGACGTCAAACTGAGTGCACCACAGGGTTAGTGACAGAGTGTGTGCGTGTCAGCAGGGCGGCTGCTAAAGAGGACAGTTCATTGTGTTGCTGTTGGTTCGACTTTGTTATTAAAACCAAAGGGTACAAACTAAAATATGGACTTTTGTCAAGGCTGTTTACGTTGTTCTTATGGAGAAATGTGCTTCGATATACAAACTTTTCTATTTACAAACCCTGTTCAAGAAGCAATTATTTTATGAATCGAGTCTTTCTCCAATTACCGCCCTCTAAATAACGTATTCTAGGTGAAAAGAAGATCTCTGCTGTCTCTTTAAAGTATTTAAAAAAGAAGACTTATTGGCAATATTTTGTAGGTCGATATATTGTCCAGAAAATAGTTTTGTTGGTCCAGGCCTAGATCTGACTGTTAACGTTTGGGAGTTTTGTGACGTCAAACTGAGTGCACCACAGGGTTAGTGACAGAGTATGTGCGTGTCAGCAGGGCGGCTATTAAAGAGGACAGTTCAAAGTGTTGTTGTTGACTGTTCGACTTTGTTATTAAAACCAAAGGGCACAAACTAAAATATGGACTTTTGTCAAGGCTGGAACCCATTGTTAATGTTTATGTTGTTCTTATGGAGAAATGGGCTTCAATATACAAACTTGTCTATTTACAAACCCTGTTCAAGAAGCAATTTCATGAATCGAGTCTTTCTCCAATTATCTTTGTGCTTTAGCTAAATAAAGGTATTTTAGGTGAAAAGAAGGTCTCTGCTGTCCAGCAAATTGTTTTTGTTGGTCCAGGCCTCGTTTTGACTGTTAATGTTTGGGAGTTTTGTGACGTCAAACTGAGTGCACCACAGGGTTAGTGACAGAGTATGTGCGTGTCAGCAGGGCGGCTGCTAAAGAGGACAGTTCAGCGTGTTGCTGTTGGTTGGACTTTGTTATTAAAACCAAAGGGTACAAACTAAAATATGGACTTTTGTGAAGGCTGTTTACGTTGTTCTTATGGAGAAATGTGCTTCGATATACAAACTTTTCTATTTGCAAACCCTGTTCAAGAAGCAATTGTTTCATGAATCGAGTCTTTCTCCAATTACCGCCCTCTAAATAAACGTATTCTAGGTGAAAAGAAGATCTCTGCCGTCTTTTTTAAGGACTTCCTTCCACACAACATTTACGGGGAAATTTACTGGACAGAAAAGTGAAGTGAAAAGTTGAAAGTGTGTTCACGTCCTTATGGCAACACTCAGCTGACTGAGTGAGATGCTGCGAAAGGAACACACACACACACACACACACACATACACACACACACACACATACACACACACACACACACACACACACACACTAGAGTGTGTAGTTGATGCTGAGAGTGATTAAAGTGGGCCGGCTCCAGAGTGTGTCACCTGGGTGCTGCTGTATCTTAAATCAGGACAGTGGGGCTCAGATTGGGTATTGACTCGCCCGCAGAAGTCTCCATCCATCACGCTGAGAAATGACGGCAGGGACGCCGCCCTGAGCTCGCCGCCATATATATGGGCTGACATATATATCCTCTTTGGCTGTCTGAGGTGACTTTAGGTTACATGATGACATGACGGGCTATGGGAACTGAAATGGGGGAAGGGTAAGGCTTGGTGGGATGAGTCGTAAAAAGTTAAGACGGCAGGGATTCAGCTTAGGTGCGGAGTTGTTAGCGTAGCAGAAGCAAACCGAGTGGAACCTTCTTCAGGACAAGCTACAATCATCAGGTTGGGTCTTGGGCGCAGTTGGGTGTTCCAACAGGACAATGACCCCAAACACACCTCAAAAGTGGTAAAGGAATGGCTAAACCAGGCTAGAATGAAGGATTTAGAATGGCCTTCCCAAAGTCCTGACTTAAAGGTGTGGACAATGCTGAAGAAACAAGTCCATGTCAGAAAAGCAACACATTTAGCAGAACTGCAGCAATTTAGTCAAGAGGAGTGGTCAAGAATTCAAGCAGAAGCTTGCCAAAAACCAAACAAGACTTTTTTGCATCCTCGATTGCCAAAGAGACGACATCGCTGCAGCAAAGTGGGCGGAGCTTCACTTCCTTTAGAGAACCGTTCACTGCATTGACGACATCAAATGTTTATTGTTACTTTAACTGCTTTTGGATGGAATACAAGCTCAGCAGAAAATATATATATTTAATGTCTTCTTTAATATCTTTAAAACATGTTAAGACACCTTCTCAAACAATCCCACACTTCCCGGCTTCAAAATAAAAGCGCTATATCGCACATCCGGTCTGTGATTAATTCATCTAAATAGCTACTCAGTGGCCCAGTGGTTAGAGTGTCCGCCCTGAGATGGGTAGGTTGTGAGTTCAAACCCCGGCCGAGTCATACCAAAGACTATAAAAATGGGAGCCATTACCTCCCTGCTTGGCACTCAGCATCAAGGCTTGGAATTGGGGGTTAAATCACCAAAACATGATTCCCGGGCGCGGCACCACTGCTGCCCACTGCTCCCCTCACCTCCCAGGGGGTGATCAAGGGGATGGGTCAAATGCGGAGGACAAATTTCACCACACCTAGTGTGAGTGTGACAATCATTGGTACTTTAACGTTAGCTTTAACTTTAGATAAATGCTGGTACATCAATTGAGGAATATGGGGGTGGGATTCCTCTGGTTGGCTGAAATATTGTGTATATTATTTTGTAACACGTTCAGATTGATACAGAATGTTTAGCAATAAAGAAATAAGTTTAGAAATATTGTCATGCTGAGGTATGAATACCATTAACTTGTACAACATGTCATGTACAGAATATCACAAGTGTTTATTCTGGTAGAAATATTACATGAGCAAACATTATTGATAATCAAAACATGATCGTAACAATCCACATTTTGTGTTATCAATGTGTGAAACTTCTATCGAAACATGGAAGTGTAGCTTCTCCTCTGACTGCGAGTGCCCCTACAGCAGGATTTGAAATTCAGTCAGTGATACACAAACACACTGCAGGTTCTTTTTTTTTTTTTGTCATATGTCCATTTTGTGTTGAGATGTTTAAAAAAATGATAATGTTTAACAAACACGTCGATAAACAAATTGTCCAGTCATAGTTTTAAAAATTTGAAACGGATCTTTCTGTGGTACCTATATCAATATTAAACGCAATTAATTCTGAGTCAACTACAACTAAAACTGCAATTAATGGTGATTAAATATTGATTGTAAAAATGATTATATCAGAAACAAATTGTTTGTGGAATCATCAATCAAAATGTGAATGCAAGCATATATTAGTTTGTTTGATGAATGGAATAATGAGATAAAACACACTTTTTAGCCTCAATGTTCATTTTAGGGAAGATAGTTGAAATAAACTTAATAAATGCACTTCTTTAACATTGAAATTGCACTTTTAACATCTGTGCAATAATTTAAAAAACACACAGAACACAGTACCCACGCGCCACCGCTCTCATGTACGCTCTTTTGCAGTGTCCACATGTTTAAAGGTTTTTTCTAATTGATTAAATCTCTGCAGCTCTAAAATATCCCAGACTACATGAGCAAACATCTTTGACAATCAATGCATGATCACAACAATCCACATTTTGTGTTATCAATGCGTGAAACTTCTATCGAAACATGGAGGTGTAGCTCCTCCTCTGACTGCGAGTGCCCCTACAGCAGGATTTGAAATTCAGTCAGTGATACACAAACCCACTGCAGGTTTTTATTTTATTTTATTTTTTATTGTCATCAAACGCGTGTTTATGTCCATTTTGTGTCGAGATGTTTAAAAAAAATCCTAATGTTTAATAAAAACATTGATAAACAAATTCTCCAGTCATAGTTTTAAAAACTTGAAAATGATCTCTCTGTGGTACACTTGTTAACGATGAAAACCTTAATCGATATGTGATTAAACACAATTAATTATGAGTAATTTACAACTAAAATGCAATTAATCGTGATTAAATATTGTAAAAATTATTATATCTGATTATATAAGAAACAAATTGTGGAATCATCAATCAAAATGTGAATGCAAGCATCAGTTAGTTTGTTTGATGAATGGACTAATTAGATAAAACACACTTTTTAGCTTCAATGTTCATTTTAGGGAAGATAATTGCAATAAACTTAATAAACGCACTTCTTTAACATTGAAATTGCACCTTTAACATCTGCGCAATAATTAAAAAAAACGCACAGATCACAGTACCCATGCACCACCACTCTCATGTACGCTCTTTTGCAGTGTCCGCATGTTTAAAGGTTTTTTCTAATCGATTAAATCTCTGCAGCTCTAAAATATCCCAGACTACATGAGCAAACATCTTTGACAATCAATGCATGGTCATAACAATCCACATTTTGTGTTATTAATGCGTGCAACTTCTATCGAAACATGGAGGTGTAGCTCCTCCTCTCACAGCGAGTGCCCCTACAGCAGGATTTTAAATTCAGTCAGTGATACACAAACACAGTGCAGATATATATATATATATATATATATATATATATATATATATATATATATATATATATATATATATATATATTTTTTATTTTTTTTTTTTTTTTTTTTTTTTTTTTAATTCATCAAATACGTGTTTATGTCCATTTTGTGTTGAGATATTTAAACAAGCATACTGTTTAATAAACACGTTGATAAACAAATTGTCCAGTCATAGTTTTAAAAACTTGAAACTGATGTTTTTGTGGTACACTTGTTAACGGTGAAAACTTAAATCAATATTAAACACAATTAATTCTGAGTAAACTACAACTAAAATGCAATTAATCGTGATTAAATATTGTAAAAATGATTATATCAGAAACAAATTGTTTGTGGAATCATCAATCAAAATGTGAATGCAAGCATAAATTAGTTTGTTTGATGAATGGAATATTTACATAAAACACACTTTTTAGCTTCAATGCTCATTTTAGGCAAGATAGTTGAAATAAACGTAATAATTGCACTTCATCTACATTGAAATTGCACCTTTAACGTCTGCGCAATAATAAAAAAAAAAACACAGATCACAGTACCCATGCACCACCGCTCTCATGTACGCTCTTTGGCAGTGTCCGCATATTTAAAGGTTTTTTCTAATCGATTAATCGTTGCAGCTCTGAATTCAAGCACAACAGAATCCAGTTTGATGTATCAAAAGTTTCAAACCCCTGGAGATGAAATCTCAACATGGCCGCCAGAAGAAGACAAAGTCAATGTGACAAAAGCGCCCTTGACATACAAATTGAGTCGCCAGTATGGGAAGAGAAGCACATCTTGGCCAATCGATGTTTTAAAGCGAGTTTATGAAAGTTAAAAATGACAGAGAAAGTAGAACATGGTTTCTAAATCTGAGCGAGGAGACGCCCTGAGGGCTCCTGCTCCGTTTGTTGACTCTTGTCTCATCTTCTCCCTTCTTTAAAACATTTTTTTTTTCCTTGATTTCTGCCTGAGAAGCGCTGGATGGTTGCATCTCTCCAGACCTCCAAAAAAGTCTGAATCTTGAAGAGGGGAAGTGCGCAAAGCTCACAGAAGCATCGGGCCCGCGGCAAGGAGAAACTCGTCGACGGCACTTTGTTTTATGGAGAAGATTCCCAAACGCAGGGAAATGAAGGATGAGGACAGCAAACGTGTCAGATGTTCCTGTTTGAAAGGGGAATCCAGCGTGATGCGTTCAGGCGCTCCTCTCCCGGGTGGTCACAAAATAAAACCCAACAACTCCTCAACACAACAATTTCATGTGTAGGATTTTACATCACTGTTCAATTATTGTAACAACTGTCCAGACGCTTTAAGGAGGACATGACTTCCATCATCACTTTATTGAGCAAAACTCTTTAAAATCACATTACCCAAAACTTTGGTAAAAAAAAGTTTCTATCCAGCAAAACTGCTCATTTTCTGCCGTACAAAGCAGACCAAAAGCAACTTTGTCAACAGCACCCGCTCACTCTTTCTCACTTGCACCTACACATGCACATAAGGCACTTAGCCAGTGATGCATTTACAGACACACAAAAAAGTGGGACAACTCCAACAACACACAAAATGTGTCATTCCAGGTGGTTACACTATGATTTACCAAACAAATATTCTACTGTCATTTATTAAGAATTGTAATTCATAAATATATATTAACCATGAAATCATGCTTACATCTCATTGTGCAAAATGTGAATGTTTTAATGAGAACTAAATGCCATCTCCGAAAGGGGCACCAATTATTTCCCAAGCTTGTTGTATTTGGACTATGTTGTATTTGCCACTTGCTCTTTCTCACTTGCACCTACACATGCACATAAGGCACTTAGCCAGTGATGCATTTACAGACACACAAAAAGTGGGACAACTCCAACACCACACAAAATGTGTCATTCCAGGTGGTTACACTATGATTTGCCAATCAAATGTGTGCTTAGTCTACTCTCATTTATGAAGAATCTTCATTTATAAATATTAATCATGAAATGCTGTTATTATATTAAAGAAATACTAATAAAAATAGATATTTTACAAACAGGAGTGTTTACATGATGCCATGCTTACATCTTCATTGTGCAACATGTGAATGTTTTCATGGGAACTCAATGTTATCTCTGAAAGGGTTACAAACACCACACATAATGTGTCATTCCAGGTGGTTACACTTCGATTTACCAATCAAATGTGTGCTTATTATACTGTCATTTATTGTGAATATCCATCCATCCACTTTCTACCGCTTGTCCCTTTTGGGGTCGCGGGCGGTGCTGGAGCCTATCTCAGCTGCATTCGGGCGGAAGGCGGTGTACACCCTGGACAAGTCGCCACCTCATCGCAGTACGAATATCCATTTAAACA
This sequence comes from Nerophis lumbriciformis, assembly GCF_033978685.3. Taxonomy (NCBI): domain Eukaryota; kingdom Metazoa; phylum Chordata; class Actinopteri; order Syngnathiformes; family Syngnathidae; genus Nerophis; species Nerophis lumbriciformis. The sequence goes on along the minus strand of NC_084563.2, from coordinate 28,894,723 downwards.
TATCAATCATGAAATGCTGTTATTATATTAAATAAATACTAATAAAAATATATATTTTACAAACAGAATGTTACAGGAATGAAAACGTTATCCCATGCTTACATCTCATTTTGCAACATGTGAATGTTTTCAAGGGAACTCTGAAAAGGGTACAAAAATCACACATAATGGTGTAATTCCAGGTGGTTACACTATGATTTACCAGTCAAATGTGTGTTTATTCTACTCTCATTTATGAATAATTTTAATTTGTAAATATTAATCATGAAATGCTGTTATTATATTAAATAAATACTAATACAAATATATATTTTACAAACAGAATGCTACAGGAATGAAAACTTTATCCCATGCTTACATCTCATTGTGCAACATGTGAATGTTTTAATGGGAACTAAATGTTATCTCTGAAAGGGGTACAAAAACTACACATACTGGTGTAATTCCAGGCGGTTACACTTTGATTTACCGGTCAAATGTGTGCATTTGGGCGGAAGGTGGAGTACACCCTGGACAAGTCGCCACCTCATCGCAGTACAAATATCCATGTATAAATATTAATCATGAAATGCTGTTATTATATTAAAGAAATACTAATACAAATATATATTTTACAAACAGAATGTTACAGGAATGACAACTTTATCCCATGCTTACATCTCATTGTGCAACATGTGGATGTTTTCAAGGGAACTCTGAAAGGGGTACAAAAATCACATATAATGGTGTAATTCCAGGTGGTTACACGATGATTTACCAGTCAAATGTGTGCTTATTCTACTCTCATTTATGAAGAATCTTAATTTCTAAATATCAATCATGAAATGCTGTTATTATATTAAATAAATAAAAATAAAATATATATTTTACAAACAGAATGTTACAGGAATGAAAACTGTATCCCATGCTTACATCTTATTGTCCAGCATGTGAATGTTTTCATGGGAACTAAAATCACACATAATGGTGTAGTTCCAGGTGGTTACACCATGATTTACCAGTCAAATGTGTGCTTATTCGACTGTCATTTTTAAGAATCTTAATTTATAAATATCAATCATGAAATGCTGTTGGACATCCTGAAACTCTGAAATGACTATCAAACTAAAAAGCTATTATATTCACACATCCTTGGCTGCTAAGTTTCACAGACACCACTTTTCCACAGTAATCTGTTGAAATATCAAATTGTTTACATCCGTATCATGTATCTTTTTCAAGACCCGTAAGAGTGTTATGCCATCATCTGCACTTTTATTATTATTGTTATTATCACTGCATTGTGTTGTTGTTACTATAACAGTTAGGTATACTTACTAGGTATACTCACGGGATAGTGAGAAACACAATTTCCATTCCTTGTGTGTCTTGAACTGCCAATAAAGATGACTTTGACTTATTATACCAAATAAATACTATTAAATACTATTATGCTTACATATCATTGTGCAACATGTGAAGGTTTTTTCAATGGGAACTAAATGTATTGATTCTGTCATTTTGATTCTAATAATAACACATTTAACTTGTTATTTAGTCAGATATGGGACAGGTCTGCTGCAGGTGTGGCCACAGTGTGCACGTCTGATGTTGCTCACATGGAACAATGTTCGTCCAAACTGTTCAGTTGTCGAGACGCTTGAAGGAGGACATGACTTCCACGAGTCACTGTATTGAGCAAAACTCTTTGTCGGCCGTAATCACACGAAAAAAACCACAAGTAAAAAAGTAATCTCTAGCAAAACTGGTAATTTCCTGTTTTATAAACAAGGTACAAACAGACGCTCTCATTATACTCAGCCACTGAAAAAAACACAACACTACCCAACCAGATGTGTGCTTATTCAACTGTTATGTATTAAGAATGGTAATTTACGGATATTAATCACAACATGCTGTTACTAACACAGAAACACGAACAAAATTATGTATTTTACAGACAGTAAGTTATGGTAATGTAATCTTTATCCCATGCTTTTGTTACGGCTTACATCTCATTGTGCTACATGCAAATGTGTTCTTATTCTACTGTTATTTATTAAGAATGGTAATTTAAGGATATTAATCATGACATGATGTTACTAAAACACAGAAACACTAATAAAAATGTATATTTTACGGACAGTAAGTTACGGGAATGTAAGCTTTATCCCATGCTTTTGTTAGGGCTTACATCTCATTGTGCTACATGTGAATGTGTGCTTATTCTACTGTTATTTATTAAAAATGGTAATTTACGGATATTAATCATGTCATGCTGTTACTAAAACACAAAAGCACTAATAAAATGATGTATTTTACAGACAGTAAGTTACTGGATTGTAATCTTTATCCCATGCTTTTGTTACAGCTTACATCTCATTGTGCTACATGCGAATGTGTGCTTATTCTACTGTTATTTATTAAGAATGGTAATTTACGGATATTAATCATGGCATGCTGTTACTAAAACACATAAACACTAATACAATTACATATTTTACAGACAGTAAGTTACACGATTGTAATCGTTTCCCCATGCTTTTGTTACATCTCATTGTGCTACATGCAAATGTGTGTTTATTCTACTGTTATTTATTAAGAATGGTAATTTACAGATATTAATCATGACATGCTGTTACTAAAACACAGAAACACAACCAAAATTATGTATTTCACAAACAGTAAGGTATGGGAATGTAATCGTTATCCCATGCTTTTGTTACGGCTTACATCTCATTGTGCTACATGCGAATGTGTGCTTATTCCACTGTTATTTATTAAGAATGGTAATTTACGGATATTAATCATGACATGCTGTTACTAAAGCACAAAAACGCTAATACAATTATATATTTTACAGACAGTAAGTTACAGGAATGTAATCTTTATCTCATGCTTTTGTTACGGCTTACATCTCATTGTGCTACATGTGAATGTGTGCTTATTCTACTGTTATTTATTAAGAATGGTAATTTACGGATATTAATTATGACATGCCGTTACTAAAACACAGAAACACTAATACAATTATGTATTTTACAGACAATAAGTTACAGGAATGGAATCTGTGTTCCATGCTTTTGTTGCGGCTTACATCTCATTGTGCTACATGCGAATGTGTGCTTATTCTACTGTTATTTATTAAGAATGGTAATTTACGGATATTAATCATGACATGCCGTTACTAAAACACAGAAACACTAATACAAGTATGTATTTTACAGACAGTAAGTTACCGGAACGTAATCTTTATCCCATGCTTTTGTTAGGGTTTACATCTCATTGTGCTACATGCGAATGTTTTAAGGGGAGCGAAATGTGGTCTTTGAAAAGGAGTACAAGTTGTTTCCAAATGAGGACCCCCCACCCAGACATAGCGCATGAAAAACTATATTTTTCAAAATCACCTTTATTAGAAAATAATCTGATGGAAATGGCTGCCTATAATAATAGGACATTCCACTTTCTTTGGGACAGGTGTGCTGCTGGTGTAGTCACAGTGCGCACCTTTGTGCGTGTGTGCACAGGTTTGTGCGTGTGTGCGCAGGTTTGTGCGAGTGAGCGGGCGAGCGGCGTCGTTAGAGAGAGTGATGCTGACAGCGGGGTGACCTTGGGGCTCCACGTCTTCCTCCTGTCGATGAAGAGGATGACTTAGCGGCTCTCCTCCCGCCCATGATGGCTCATTTGTTATCATTAGGCACTCGGTCAAAAGGCCCTCAAGACAGGAGCGTGTCTCTTAAAGTGAGAGACCACGCATGGAAAACCAAAACCAGTCGCACCTCCGTTGGCCACCTTTTGGGTTTCGCAGCTTTAAATCCCGCCTTTCTGCACGCCAAAGGGCGCTGCTATTTGGATGACATCACTTCCTTTACGGCCATTTGGAAGAGCGCTGACGTCTTTATTTGCACAATTGAGTGATCAGTAACCATCAGTGATTCGTAACGCAGCAAGTCTTTAATTGTGAAAATGGACTTATATCACAGTCCATATATATATACATATACATACATACATACATACATATATATATATATATATATATATATATATATATATATATATATATATATATATATATATATATATATATATATATATATATATATATATACATATACACATATATATGAACAAAAACAAGTCATATGTCAACTAAAAAAAACTCTACACTCGGAGTCTATTTTACGTTCCCATGACGATTTCGCCATTTCTTTCTCCTCGTGCACTAATCGAGTGAAAGAGCGTGCACGTGATGATGTCACGTTATCGATGGGAAAATACATTTTTAGACAATATGATGTGCCTGAGCGGCTAGGAGACCCCCAGAGTAACGAGCAGTAGACAATGGATTGATGGATGGGCGAGAAAGGACAGAGAAAAAAAAGAATAATTAAAAAAAAGAAAAAAATATATATATATTTTTTTTTACTTGGGACAACACGATGACAACATTGCGCCTTACTAGGCAAGGGATAGGGATGCAATTATAGAGGGACCCCCGCCTTAGGACAATGTTTGACTTGACTTGTGAATAAGAACTCTGACTACGTCCCAACGAACCGAAGTATCACTCCCGCCTTCTCTGATGCTCCCCGTAATTGCATCCCCTTCCCTTGCCTAGTCAGGCGCCATGTTGTCAGGAGGCTAAAAAAGAAGGCGAGATGATTCTTTCTGCCAACTAATGCCCTCAAAAGCAGCCAGCCTTGTTTATGGAGCGCTAAAAATACACTTTTTGTGGGGCAGGAGATGTAAACAGGAAGGTAGCGCCTTCACTTTCAACTGTGGGAATTCTTTTCACCCTCACACACACACACACACACACACACACACACACACACACACACACACACGCACACGCACACGCACATGCACATGCACTCGCACACACGCACACACACACGCACGCACGCACGCACATGCACACACGCGCACACACACACACACACACACACAAGTTGAGACTGGAGCTCATTTGCAGCACATTGGAATGCATCTCAATTAAAAGCGAAACACCAGGGAGGTGAGAAGAGACGTGAGGGAGGACGAGGGTGTGAAACACATCTTGTGCCAGAGTCGGAGGAGAAGGAGATGAAGAAAAAGAAGAAAAACAAAAACAAAAAAGAAAAAGAAGAAGAAGAAGAAAAAGAAGAAAAAAAAAAAGAAGTAGAAGAAGAAGAGGAAAAAGAAAAAGAAGAAGTAGAAGAAAAAGAACAAGGAGAAGAAAAATACAAATAAAAAGAAGAAAAAGAAGTAGAAGTAGAAGAAGAAGAACAAAAAAAGAAAAAGAAGAAAAAGAAAAAGAAAAAAGAGAGAAAAAAAGAAAAAGAAGTAGAAGTAGATGAAAAAGAAAAAGAACAAGGAGAAGAAGAAAAAGAAAAAGTAGAAGAAGTAGAGGAAGAAGAAGAAGAAAAAAGAAGAAAAAGAAGAAGATGAAGAAAAATAACAATAATAAGAAAAATAAGTAAGAGAAAAAAAAATAAGAAGAAAAAGAAAAAGAAGACCAAGGAGAAGATGAAAAAGAATAAGAATAAGAAGAAGAAGAAGAAGAAGAAAAAAGAACAAGAAGTAGAAGAAGAAGAAGAAAAAAGAAAAAGAAAAAGAAGAAAAAGAGAAAGGAGAGAGAAAAAAACGAAAAAAAAGAAGAAGAAGTAGAAGTAGAAATGGAAGAAAAAGAAAAAGAAAAAGGAAAAGAAAAAGAAGAACAAGGAGAAAAGATAAAGAAAAAGAAAAAGAAGAAAAAGAAGAAAAAGAAAAAGAAGGGAAAAAAGAACAAGAAGATGTAGAAGAAGAAGAAAAAAAGAAAAAGAAAAAGAAGAAGATGAAGAAAAAGAAAAAGAAAAAAGAGAAAAAAAGAAAAAGAAGAAGAAGAAGTAGAAGTAGAAAAAGAAGAAGGGAAAGAAAAAAGAAAAAGAAGAAGGAGGAGAAGAAGAAAAAAGAACAAGAAGAAGTAGAAGAAGAAGAAGAAAAAAAGAAAAAGAATAAGAATAAGAAGATGAAGAAAAAGAAAAAGAAGAAAAAGAAAAAGAAGAAGTAGAAGTACAAAAAGAAAGAAAAAAAAGAAAAAGAAAGACAAAGAAGAACAAGGAGAAGAAGAAAAAGAAAAAGAAGAACAAGGAGAAGAAGAAAAAGAAGAAAAAGAAAAATAAGAAAAAGAAGAAGGAGGAGAAGAAGAAAAAAAGAACAAGAAGAAAAAAAGAAAAAGAATAAGAATAAGAAGATGAAGAAAAAGAAAAAGAAGAAAGAGAAGAAAAAGAAGAAGAAGAAGTAGAAGTACAAAAAGAAGAAGAAAAAGAAAAAGAAAGACAAAGAAGAACAAGGGGAAGAAGAACAAGGAGAAGAAGAAAAAGAAAAAGAAAAAGAAAAAGAAAAAGAAAAGAAGATGAAGAAAAAGAAAAAGAAGAAAGAGAAGAAAAAGAAGAAGAAGAAGAAGTAGAAGTACAAAAAGAAGAAGAAAAAGAAAAAGAAAGACAAAGAAGAACAAGGAGAAGAAGAAAAAGAAAAAGAAGAACAAGGAGAAGAAGAAAAAGAAAAAGAAAAATAAGAAAAAGAAAAAGAAGAAAAAGAAAAAGAAAAAGAAGAAGGACAAGGAGAAGAAGGAGAAGGAGAAGGAGAAGAAGAAGAAGGTTCCATCTTGACTGTATGTGGCAAGAGATGTAGAGGAAGAAGGAACTGTGTGGTTGTTTTTAGCCCTCAGTAAAGTTCCTCAGTGTGGCATTCATCACAATCACAATGTGGGGAAAAAAGTGTTTTGGGAACTAAAATCATCATCCACTTCAAGCTCGTTATCAGCGACTCGTTAGCCAAGTTCCAACTTGCCAAGTGTGTGTCTACTAACTATTAGTTTGTCACCTGCATCACATTCTTTATGCTGCTGCCAACTAACAAAGTCATAGTAACAGCGTACAAAACTACTGGACACTCCAAACCATGAGCCGCTACCTTTTCCCTACACTTTGAACCCTGCAGGCTTAAAAAAAAACAGCGCGGCTAATTTATGGATTTTTCTTCACTGATGGACACAAAAAACAAAAATACAAGCAAAGACACTGAAAAAGTGTGCTCTTGTTTGCAGATGCTCCATTTTCTTTCTGTTTGGACTGAGCTCTCAACCGGAAGTACACATGCCGCTTCATCTTCTCATAGTCCATAGCGTTTCTAAAGTTAAAGTAGCAATGATAGTCACACACACACACACTAGGTGTGGTGAATTATGTCTTCTGCATTTCACCCATCCCCTTGTTCACCCACTGGGAGGTGAGGGGAGCACTGAGCAGCAGCGGTGGCCGCGCCCGGAAATCCTTTTTGGTGATTTAACCCCCAATTCCAACCCTTGATGCTGAGTGCCAAGCAGGGAGGTAATGGCTTCCATATTTACAGTCTTTAGAGAGTAGCTGAAAATGAGCTTCCTCTCCTTGAAAGACCAGCAGTCACCACTGCAAAACTATTTCAGAAAATGTTGATGTTATAAGTTAAATAAGTCATATTATGAAATATTTCCACATGTAAAGACTTCCTTGTGGTCTACATAACATGTTCTTTGCTCTAAATGTTGCATAGATGATGTTTTACACATCACTTTCAAGACACTTTTTGGGGACGGTCTAATTTACGTGCCTCCACTTTGACAGCGTCGTAGTTTATAGCACTTCCATAGCAAGTCTACTGATGGATGTAAGTTAGAAGCAAATGCATGTGCATGTACGAGCCAGTCTGCCCCACAAGGAGGAGGAACTTATAGACTACAACGTTGGACTACGATGGCGGACTCGCGCAAAGCACTCTGGGTAGATTTCTACCATATAGGTCACAAATTATGCAAATTCCAAAGTTTGGAGGAAGTATGAAGGAAGGCAAGATTGTTTTATGAACATCTCCATGCTTTCATTTCACATTTTCAGGATCCAAACACACAAAAAAGGTAAGAAAAGTTGATTTAGACTAACATATCCCCTTTAATAGTAATTAATAACATTGATTTGTTTTTTTAATAGAACACATTTGTTTTGCCTTTTTAAAGAAAATACATGCATTATTGGCCACTATGCAAATTGTGTGATGATGTCATATTGGCCACGCCCCCACTGGCTGGAGGAAATTCCCTTCACATCTGACATAAATAGATGTGTTGCTACGGCTGTACAGACAAAATATATACAACTTTTACTAAACAAAAGTCACAAATATTTTACTGTACAGTACATAATATTATTAATAATAATAATAATATTATTAATAATAATAATGATATATTATATTTGTAATGCACTTGACATGTTTGTCATGCACAAGTATTTGCACACATTTCTTGATTATTGATTGTTACTTTTGATTAAATGATCAATCAATCAGAAGATTTGACTCAATTATCAGCATTTTGACATGTATTAGTACTATTGTTTTTCCTTTATTTTACGACTACATCAGTAGATACCACATATACACACATCCCTACTAGAAAAATAATCATTTGTAATAATCTGCTAAACTGCCATGGCCACGCCCCCTTTATCCCCTTGTAGTGATGGAAGGACAAAACTTGGGAATTCCAGTTTTTGTCCTTTTTTCTTGGAGTTTTCTGCTCGTTTTGTTTGTTTTCTCGTATGCAGCGATGGAGTCACTCGACAAGCCTCCGTCTGCAACATTGGGAGTGGGGGCTCATTAACGGAGCGCCACCAGTTTCATGTTCCGTCAATTAGCACGACAGAGATACGGACGGACATGAAGGCGGCAGAAAAGATACCTCTGACAAAATGTAAACTTTGTGTAAGTATCTTGAAAAATTTGAGATGATTATGTAAGTAAAGAAGAGCAGGCAGCAGCTCACACATTCTCATACTTTCTGTAACGTCCAGGATAAAAAAATGATGTCAGCTATAATCTACATGAAGGAGCACAGAATAGTTTTTATTCCAATGTTTGCAATATTCAGAAATATATATTTAATATTAATCATACCATAGTGAGAAATCATCCATTGTGTTACACACTGAGAACAGGAAGTGAACAAATGTGTTAGTAAGTGGAAAAGTGTGTCGGATTAGATAAACGTTGCTTCTTCCTACTCCTTTTCGGACATGTGAAGAGAAATGAAAACATGTCAAATATGTGATGTGTCAAATTGAATAAACTTCAATATTTAAATGTTCTTGACAAGGAAACCTTACAATGTATCAAATACATCAAATGTTATGAAAAGGAGGAGAAGAGTTATTGTGATGTAGACAAATGTCATCATTTTGTTCAGTTTTATTTTGAAATAAAATGTTGATGCTCCTCTTAGACACACATAACAAAAGGTGTTTGATGTTTTTTTGATGTTAAATTAATTACAACATCAAACATTATGTCACTACTGGTCCTACCCTTCCTAAAAACCCTCCATTTTCTACCACGTGTCCCTTTTGGGGTCTATAATAATGTTCAAAAACAACTTAGTAAGGTTCAAATGTTGACTGACATAATCTTCATGTTAAAATTACTTGTACTGTAAATTTATATAATCTTCAAATATCGCTAATCGGCCTCCTTGACTACTAATAATTGATATCAGCCCTAAAAAAATGATATCAGTCGATCTTTATTAGGAAGAGTTTGCCAAATGTGCCTTCATGTTCCCAAACAAGGTACATAAAGACATACCTAAGTGTTCAGGGTGTACCCCGCCTTCTGCCCGAATGCAGGTAAGATAGGCTCCAGCACCCCCCGCAACCCCGAAAGGGACAAGCGGTAAAAAATGGATAGATGGATGGATGAAGTACATAAAACAGCTTTGGAACGATCAAAACATTTTATAGAATGGAAACTAAAATGGAATAAAATGTTTCCAACATGCTTAACAAGGAAGGAAACACCTATTGTTTACATCTGAACACGTGAGGGTCCCATATAGAATACTTCCTAGTGAGTGTGTGATTGAGAGAGTGCGTGCATTGTAGAGAACACACACACACACACACACACACACACACACACACACACACACACACACACACACACACACACACACACACACACACACACACACGTAAGTGTTCAGGGTGTACACCGCCTTCTGCCCGAATGCAGGTAAGATAGGCTCCAGCACCCCCCGCAACCCCGAAAGGGACAAGCGGTAAAAAATGGATAGATGGATGAATTACATAAAACAGCTTTGGAACGATCAAAAAAATGTAATAGAATGCAAACTAAAATGGAATAAAATGTTTCCAACGTGCTTAACAAGGAAAGAAACACCTATTGTTTACATCTGAACACGTGATATAGAATACTTCCTAGTGAGTGTGTGATGGAGAGAGTGTGTGCATTGTGGAGAACAAATAGCAACTGGAGGAAAGCGGGAACACACACACACACACACACACACACACACACACACACACACACACACACACACACACACACACACACACACACACACACACACAATCTGTCACATAAAAAAACCCATTTAGCTTTGTATGCCAAGCATTCTGCATGGACTGTCATGTTCTTCAGGCTGTGATGATTCTGCCAGCTCGCCATCTTCCCAGCAACACCAAACACAAGCCCACCATTCTTTCCTTTTCTCTTCCTCTCTTTCTTTTCTGCCTTTCACACCGCCAGTTGCACAATTTGCCACTTGGCGCATTAACCCCGCGCTGGCCTGCGATAACGTCACCGCCATCTTATTCATGACATTTCAGCAGTCCCGTAATGAAGGCCCGGCTTGGCGCTATCGATGCTAATCAGATCATCAACACGTCGGCGACACGTGTCAGCGCATCATCTCGAGGTGCATCGTCTCATTTTCACATCACAAAGCCCCCCCGAAAAAGAATCGGGGCGTCGTTTTCGTTCAATTCGCAGAAAGACAAGGTGAGCGGATCTTGAACTACGCCAGAGTCCTCGTTGTTCCACTGACGCCAACATTTAAAGACGCACTCCACGGCAGGGTTTCCCCTCCGTGTAATTGATCGTGGCACTGTGGCAAAAATAATAGCCGCCACAACTTAAAAAATGCGGGTATTTTTACGTGGAAACAATTAAAAGTAACACAATGTGTGAATGGATATTATTTAAAAAAGACGATCAGCGAAACTGCCGAAACCAAATGTTGTGATGACATACTTTAGTACATAATAATAATAGATTTTGTTTGTAAAAGCACTTTACATTGAGCAAACAACCTCAAAGTGCTACAAAAAACAAAAAAAACAACAGCACTAGAACCACAAATAGCTGTCCCCAACAAGTAAAATAAATAGTAAAAAAAAAAAAAAACTAGAACAGCCTAATAGCTAGAACTAACACACATATCTAAAAAAAAGGCTTTTTTTTTAATTTTTTTAAAGAAGGGTTTTTAAGCCTTTTTTAAAAGCATCCACAGTCTGTGGTGCCATCAGGGGGTCAGGGAAAGCGTTCCACAGACTGCGAGTAAGAAATGGCCTTTTTAAAAAGAAGGGTTTTTAAGCCTTTTTTAAAAGCATCCACAGTCTGTGGTGCCCTCAGGGGGTCAGGGAGAGCGTTTCACAGACTGGGAGTAAAAAAAGGCCTTTTTAAAAAGAAGGGTTTTTAAGCCTTTTTTTAAAAGCATCCACAGTCTGTGGTGCCCTCAGGGGGTCAGGTAGAGCGTTCCACAGACTGGGAGTAAAAAAAAAAGCCTTTTTAAAAAGAAAGGGTTTTTAAGCCTTTTTTTAAAAGCATCCACAGTCTGTGGTGCCCTCAGGGGGTCAGGGAGAGCGTTCCACAGACTGCGAGTAAGAAAAGGCCTTTTTAAAAAGAAGGGTTTTTAAGCCTTTTTTAAAAGCATCCACAGTCTGTTGTGCCCTCAGGGGGTCAGGTAGAGCGTTCCACAGACTGGGAGCAACGGAGCAGAAAGCCCGGTCATCCCACATATACCTACAACAGCAATCGACAAAATGTGCAAATAATAATAGGAGAGTGGCACTTTTTTAAGATGCGAAGGTCAATTAAAATAGAGCAGAATTACATAAGAACAAATGCATGTTAATACTAATTACTAATAAAACTGTTTTTTTTAATGAATGCACATTTTTTCTAGCCTTTTTTTAAAAGAAAATGTATATGCAAATAGCGGTTATGCAAATCATATGATGATGTCATATTGACCCGCCCCTAGCCACGCCCTAAATTGCAACAATCACCTGCATGCACAAAAGTATTGGGACACATCCATCCATTGATCAGAGTTCTAAAAATGGATTGACATGAATTATACAAACAAAGAAGAATATTTACGATCATTTTAGAGAGTTGTTACCGTAACAAATAATGGAGTTTAAGTTCCAGGGTCAAACTTCTAAAACCTTGACCAGCTGCCCCAGACGACGTTAAAAACACGTGCAAAGGTGTACTGGAACAAATCAGTTGTTTAGAAAAGTGGAAGAAGAAGACAAGCTAATAAAGAACCGGCACCCCCTGTGGTTTTTGCAGAGAAATGTCATCCAACTCCAGAAGCACATTTCCAAACCTTTTTGGTCCCATTCCAAACTACACAACCTGAGAGGTACTGGACTAGTTGTTCAACTAGAGGCCTGGGGGCCAAATCCGGCTCGGGAATGACTCTAGACCGAGTTCAATTCAAAACTTGGGAAATACTTTTTACAGCAAATTCCTACAACCACCAGAGTGCTCCGGAGGAACTGAGACCACTTAAGGTCCTAAGAAGTGTGCGGCGGACGCTTGGCAGGACAGGGCGAGTTCGTCTGAAACTCTTACAAAAGAAACCCACCAAAAACAGGAACTAATGTCCACTGCAGAGGATTTTCAAAATAAGACTAATAGTGAAGGGAGAAGTCCCGCCCTCTTGTCCTTAGCATCCAGCAAATGTGGTTCCTAGAATCATTTTGGTTAAATAGTCCTGCTTGTGGACTTTGGATGCATGGAATCTGTCCTCTCTTACCCGCAAAATAGAAATGTAACACTTTGATTTTTGCTCACGTTTTTCATGAGCCGAATTCCATCCATCCATCTTCTTCCGCTTATCCGAGGTGGGGTCGCGGGGGCAGCAGCCTAAGCAGGGAAGCCCAGACTTCCCTGTCCCCAGCCACTTGGTCCAGCTCCTCCCGGGGGATCCCGAGGCGTTCCCAGGCCAGCTGGGAGACATAGTCTTCCCAACGTGTCCTGGGTCTTCCCCGTGGCCTCCTACCGGTTGGACGTGCCCTAAACACCTCCCTAAGGAGGCGTTCGGGTGGCATCCTGACCAGATACCCGAACCACCTCACCTGGCTCCTCTCCATGTGGAGGAGCAGCGGCTTTACTTTGATGGATGACAGAGCTTCTCACCCTATCTCTTAGGGAGAGACCCGCCACCCGGCGGAGGAAACTCATTTGGGCCGCTTGTACCCGTGATCTTGTCCTTTCGGTCATAACCCAAAGCTCATGACCATAGGTGAGGATGGGAACGTAGATCGACCGGTAAATTGAGAGCTTTGCCTTCCGGCTCAGCTCCTTCTTCACCACAACGGATCGATACAGCGTCCGCATTACTGAAGACGCCGCACCGATCCGCCTGTCCATCTCACCATCCACTGCTTGTATCAAACATGATATCATACTCAAGTAAACACACTGCAGGACTGGTTGTATCGCACATGATATCATACTCAAGTAAACACACTGCAGGACTGCTTGTATTGCGCATGATATCGCGCAGAAATAAACACGCTCCACAACTGCTTGTTTCGCAGGTGATATCACACACACAAGTAAACACCCTGCAGAACTGCTTGTATCGAACATGATCTCATACACAAGTACACACGCTGCAGGACTGCTTGTATTGCACATGATATCTCACAATTAAACACGCTGCAGGACTACTTGTATCGCACATGATATCATACACAAGTTAACACGCTGCAGGACTGCTTGTATTGCACATGATATCACACTCACGTAAACACGCTGCAAGACTGTTTGTATCGAACATGATATCACACACAAGTAAACACGCTGCGGGACTGCTTGTATTGCACATGATATCAAGCACAAGTAAACACGCTGCGGGACTGCTTGTATCGCACATTAAATCACACACAAGTAAAAACGCTGCGGGACTGCTTGTATCGCACATGACATCACACACACACAAGTAAACACGCTGCAGGACTGCTTGTATCGCACATGATATCACACACAAGTAAACACGCTGCAGGACTGCTTGTATCGCACATGATATCTCACAAGTAAACACGCTGCAGGACTACTTGTATCGCACATGACATCATACACAAGGAAACATGCTGCAGGACTGCTTGTATTGCCCATGAAATCACACTCACGTAAACACGCTGCAAGACTGCTTGTATCGCACATGATATCCCACACAAGTAAACACGCTGCAGGACTGCTTGTATCGCACATGATATCACACACAAGTAAACACGCTGCAGGACTGCTTGTATCAAACATGATATCTCACCATTAAACACGCTGCAGGACTACTTGTATCGCACATGATATCATACACAAGGAAACACGCTGCAGGACTGCTTGTATTGCACATGATATCACACTCACGTAAACACGCTGCAAGACTGCTTGTATCGCACATGATATCCCACACAAGTAAACACGCTGCAGGACTGCTTGTATCAAACATGATATCTCACAATTAAACACGCTGCAGGACTGCTTGTATCGCACATGATATCACACACAAGTAAACATGCTGCAGGACTGCTTGTATCGCACGTGATATCACACACACAAGTAAACACGCTGCAGGACTGCTTGTATTGCACATGATATCACACACAATTAAACATGCTGCAGGACTGCTTGCATCGCACAAGATATATCTCACACAAGTAAACACGCTGCAGGACTGCTTGTATCGCACGTGATATCACACACAAGTAAACACGCTGCAAGACTGCTTGTATCTCGCGTGATATCACACACAAGCAAACACACTACAGGACTGCTTGTATCGAACATGATATCTCACACAAGTAAACACGCTGCAGGACTGCTTGTATCGCACAAGATATATCTCACACAAGTAAACACGCTGCAGGACTGCTTGTATCACACATGATATCTCACACAAGTAAACACACTACAGGACTGCTTGTATCACACATGATATCACACACAAGCAAACACACTACAGGACTGCTTGTATCGCACATGATATCACACACAAGTAAACACGCTGCAGGACTGCTTGTATCGCACAAGATATATCTCACACAAGTAAACACGCTGCAGGACTGCTTGTATCACACATGATATCTCACACAAGTAAACACACTACTTGTATCTGAGCTTCTATCAAAGATTTTGGATGGGAGCTGCAAATATCCAATACTGGGTTTATTTGTTGTTGTTTTTTTGCTGATATCGCAGCATGCCAGGACGTGATACAGGATGTACTTGCTGAGAGAACAGCAGAGAATCATGTTCATGTTTTACTAACATTAATTCCAGGGGTCTTCTTGGTGATGTGCAGGAACACGAGATGTGTTTTGAAATAAATAAGAGACTTTAATAGCGTTGAGTTGAGCCATCTGGCTTGAAGACTTATTGATGATTAAGTCCTAAGCCACAAGATAATAGAAGAAGAAGAAGCAGCCACGTGTTCAAAGCTGAGCAAGAGAAGAAGAAGAAGAAACTCAGTGAATTGATACTTTGTGTTTACATTTAGCGCTTTCCGCTATCTGATATAGCGGACGATGCTTGTTGAATTAAAGAAATACATCATTAAAGGATGCAACTGACTTGGTGAAGTAGCATCTATGCTAGCCTGCAGCACAATAAGACAATAACACCAGCCAAGTGTGTCAAAATACTGTTTAAACGTTGGAGGAACTGCAGATGGTGTGTTTGACAGACAAGGAGATACCGTAGGTAAATGTTAGGACTGTGGAACTTTCCATTCGATTTGATTCAGAATTGATTCTCGATTCAAAATCAATACTTGTTTTAATAACATTTGGTGTCAGTTCTAGGATGGACTACATTCCTCCATAAAATAGATAAACTACTCTGATCAATTTCTATGTTACTTAAAATAAAACTAATAAGATTCTAGCCAAACATGTAATAAAGTCAAATACAAATAAGACAACAAGCTCAGAGGGGACACGGTCTTCTCTGTTGTGGGACCAACATTCTGGAACCATCCATGTGAGACAGACCTCTTTTAAGACCCTTCTTAACACCCATTTTTACTCACTGGATTTTAACCCAGCAAGAGACTTCGAAATGTTTAAGAACCGGTTTTAACTTTTTAACTGCCTTTTATCTAACAAATTGCTCTTAAGATTATTGTATCTGCTCATATATATATATATATATATATATATATATATATATATATATATATATATATATATATGTTTTATATATATATATATATATATATATATGTGTTATATATATATATACATATATATATATAATGTATATATATATATATATATATATATATATATATATATATATATATATATATATATGTGTGTTATATATATATATATACACAACACATATATATATATATGTAAATATATAACACATATATATATATATAAAACATATATATTTGTGTTATATATATATATATATATATATATATATATATATATATATATATATAAAACATATATATTTGTTTTATATATATATATATATATATATATCACAAATATATATATATATATATATATATATATATACATATATATATATATATATATATATGTTTTATACATATATATGTGTTATATATTTATATATATATATATATATATAACACATATATATATATACATATATATAAAACATATATATTTGTGTTATATATATATATATATATATATATATATATATATATATATACATATATATATATATATATGTTATATATATAACACAAATATATATACATATATATATATATATATATATATATATATATATATATATATAACACAAATATATATGTTATATATATATATATATATATATATATATATATATATATATATATTAGTCTGTCCTTTACCTGTATTTCTTTGTGGTGTATAGCCCTTTGTTTTTTAACTGTGGTTTATAAATAAAGTTGGTATGGTGGTATTGTATAAAACTACTGCACTTGTTAGTAGTACATCCTATTGTTTCGTTTTTAGACGATATTTCTTATCCAAAAGTTGTTTTTTTCTTGTTTGAAAAAGGCATGTTCAAGGATGAAATTGATTTGAGTGAGTGAGGCAGTTACACAACACGTGTTATTGGAGGTGAGATGTACGTATATATATATTCATATATAAACATATATTCAACTCCTATCTGCAAACATTTGAACTGGAAGTACACATGTCGTGTTGAAGAGTCACCAGACAGTGTGTCCATCTTCCCTCGCACTGCACCTCTGCCTCAAATAAGTCAAAGCTCAAGCGGGTGACAAGCATGTTCCCACCCGAGGGTCCCCCGTGCACCGGCCCTGACAGCCACCTCAAAATATCAAGTGGGAAAGTGCTGACACGGGACTTCCACTTCCTGCCGTACTTTGCATAATCCGGGCTCCACTTTCTCTGGCATATAGAGCAAGAGCACACACACACACACACACACACACACACACACACACACACACACACACATAATGACCCCCGGGTGTCCAAACCGAGGCCTGGGGGGGTTTAGTTTATTTAGTTGATTACTTCTTCGGTCAGTGGTCAACAAAATAAACCCGTTTACATTCATAAATTGACAACTTTACAGACCCAAAGTGTTTATTTAGGCTGAAGTTGAGCACTTATTTGGCCTAACCGTATAAACAATCTTAATATATTTCCTTTACACAACATATGATGAATACAGCGTGTACACAACATGAACACTGTTCAGATATACACACGGTAAAGACTGTTGTGGAATGTGTCGCTTCAACATTTGTGCTTTAATAAGGAATAAGCAACTTCATTTTAAGTATCTAACAGTAAAATTGCGGTGACATGGAGAGTAAATCAGGTCAATAACCATGCATTGTGCGACAAGCACAGCATTTACTTATACGACCCAGTCCAAACAACCTTTCCCACTCATGGCGCAAAAAAACCAACACAGAAAGTCAACACACAACAACCTGCTCAGTGAACTTGGCGGATGTAAAAAAAAAAAAAAAACTTCCAACACAACATAATCACACTCATTTAAATCCACTGCAATGCATGATGGGAAAAATGCAAAACACTCTCCACACTTATCCATGTTTGGCACATTTTGGCTGCTTGATATTTCTGATTGATTACACAACTTTAACACATCACAACCTGCTCACTGAACTTGGCGGATATTATTTTTAAAAACTTCCAAACACAACACATAATTCAAAAATAATTCTCTTCGGCAGCTTAGTCTCGGAAGACCATGCTAATTTACACTTTTGGCTCAGACACTTATTTCGATTATTTATTTGTATTTTTTTAATGATACTTTAATTATTATGAATAGTTTATTGTGTGTTTTTATTTTTAATAGTTCGGTCATCCTATTTTAGTCAATTATTATTAACATCTTGTCAGTTATAATGAGTGTTGTAATTATTCAAGACACTTATTTAAATATAATTTTGACATTTTAACTTGATGTTTTGTTGATAGTATACATTCATGTTTGTTGACAACGCCTAGCATGGCTGCACACACTAATCCTTCAACAATAATTACACTCATTTAAATCCACCACAATGCATGATGGGAAAAATGCAGAACACTCCAACCTGCTCACTGAATAAGGAACATCATTTTAAGTAACAAACAGTAAAATTGCTGAGACATTGAGAGTAAATCATGTCAATAACCATGAATTTTACGTCAAAGTTTGCAAAGCACAGCATTTACTTATACGACCCAAGGCAAACAACCTTTCCCACTCATGGCGCAAAAAAAATAACACAGAAAGTCAACACAGTCACACATAACCTGCTCACTGAACTTTGTGGATGTTATAGAAA
Source organism: Nerophis lumbriciformis (assembly GCF_033978685.3). Taxonomy (NCBI): domain Eukaryota; kingdom Metazoa; phylum Chordata; class Actinopteri; order Syngnathiformes; family Syngnathidae; genus Nerophis; species Nerophis lumbriciformis. The sequence continues at coordinate 28,875,777 of NC_084563.2, read as the reverse complement.
AAAAACCTCCAAACAACACATATTTAGACAATTACACTCATTTAAATCCGCCGCAAGGCATGATGGGAAAAATACAAAACACTCCACACTTATCCATGTTTGGCGCATTTTAGCTGCTTGATATTTCTGATTGATTACACAACTTCAAGGAGGACACACAACACAACCTGCTCACTGAATGTGGAACTTCATTTTAAGTAACTAACAGTAAAATTGCTGAAACTTTGAGAGTACATCAGGTCAATAACCTTGAATTTTACGTCAAGCACAGCATTTACTTATACGACCCAAGCCAAACAACCTTTCCCACTCATGGCGCAAAAAAACTAACACAGAAGGTCAACACATGGTCACACATAACCTGCTCACTGAACTTTATGGATGTTATAGAAAAAAAACTTCCAAACACAACACATAATTTCAACAACAATTTCACTCATTTAAATTCACCGCAATGCATGATGGGAAAAATGCAAAACACTCCACACTTATCCATGTTTGGTGCATTTTAGCTGATTGAAATTTCTGATTGATTACACAACTTTAAGGAGGACACACAACACAATTTGCTCACTGAATACGAAACTTCATTTTAAGTAACAAACAGTAAAATTGCTGAAACATTGAGAGTAAATCAGGTCAATAACCAAGAATTTTACATAAAATACTGCAAAGCACAGCATTTACTTATATGATCCGATCCAAACAACCTTTACCACTCATGGCGCAAAAACACTAACACAGAAAGTCAACACACGGTCACACATAACCTGCTCACTGAACGTTGCGGATGTTATAGAAAAAAACTTCCAAACACAACACATAGTTCAACAATAATTACACTCCATTTAAATCCACCGCAATGCATGATGGGAACATTCAAAACACTCCGCTCTTATCCATGTTTGGTGCATTTTAGCTGCTTGATATTTCTGATTGATTACACAACTTTAAGGAGGACACACAACACAACCTGCTCACTGAATACAGAACTTTATTTTTAAGTATCTAACAGTAAAATTGCTGAAACATTGAGAGTAAATCAGGTCAATAACCATGAATTTTACGTCAAGCACAATATTTACTTGTACGGACTCAATCCAAACAACCTTTCCCCACTCATGGCGCAAAAAAACTAACACAGAAAGTCAACACGTGGTCACACATAACAACCCTGCCCACTGAACTTTGTGGATGTTCTAGAAAAAACTTCCAAACACAACACATAATTCAACTATAATTACACTCATTTAAATCCACCGCAATGCATGATGGGAAAAATGCAAAACACTCCACACTTAGCCATGTTTGGTCCATTTTAGCTGCTTGATATTTCTGATTGATTACACAACTTTAAGGAGGACACACAACACAATTTGCTCACTGAATACGAAACTTCATTTTAAGTAACGAACAGTAAAATTGCTGAAACATTGACAGTAAATCAGGTCAATAACCATGAATTTTACATAAAATACTGCAAAGCACAGCATTTACTTATATGAACCGATCCAAACAACCTTTACCACTCATGGCGCAAAAACACTAACACAGAAAGTCAACACACGGTCACACCTAACCTGCTCACTGAACGTTGCGGATGTTATAGAAAAAAACTTCCAAACACAACACATAGTTCAACAATAATTACACTCCATTTAAATCCACCGCAATGCATGATGGGAACATTCAAAACACTCCGCTCTTATCCATGTTTGGTGCATTTTAGCTGCTTGATATTTCTGATTGATTACACAACTTTAAGGAGGACACACAACACAACCTGCTCACTGAATACAGAACTTTATTTTTAAGTATCTAACAGTAAAATTGCTGAAACATTGAGAGTAAATCAGGTCAATAACCATGAATTTTACGTCAAGCACAATATTTACTTGTACGGACTCAATCCAAACAACCTTTCCCCACTCATGGCGCAAAAAAACTAACACAGAAAGTCAACACGTGGTCACACATAACAACCCTGCCCACTGAACTTTGTGGATGTTCTAGAAAAAACTTCCAAACACAACACATAATTCAACTATAATTACACTCATTTAAATCCACCGCAATGCATGATGGGAAAATTGCAAAACACTCCACACTTAGCCATGTTTGGTCCATTTTAGCTGCTTGATATTTCTGATTGATTACACAACACAACCTGCTCATCGCATACAGAACTTCATTTTAAGTATCTAACAGTAAAATTGCTGAATTATTGAGAGTAAATCAGGTCAATAACCTTGACACACAGCATTTACTTATACGACTCAATCCAAACAACCTTTCCCCACTCATGGCGCAAAAAAACCAACACAGAAAGTCAACACGCAGTCACACATAACAACCCTGCTAGAATTAGAACTCTATGTTAAAACACTCTCTATCTCTAACAACTAAAAAGCTGTGAAAGCCATGATGCTGTGTTCCAAATTTAAAATTACTTACTGAAATTGTGTGAGCCTATGGCTTTACACTTTGTTTGTTATATATATGTATTTATACATTTTTTTTTTTGCATTCTATTTAAGTTAATTTGGCGCTGTTTTTGTACGGTTTTTGTACTGTTTTTGTACTTATGTTGATTATTAATTCTCAACTGTTTGTAAATGTTGCAATTTATAAATAAAGGTTTATAGAATAAAAAATAATTTAAAAAATAAATAAATAAAAAATAACCCTGCTCACTGAACTTTGCGGATGTTATAGGAAAAAAAACCTTCCAAACACAACACATAATTCAACAATAATTACACTTGTTTAAATCCACCGCAATGCATGATGGGAAAGATGCAAAACACTCCACACTTAGCCATGTTTGTTGCATTTTAGCTGCTTGATATTTCTGCATGAAAGGTAGGAGTCCAACTTTCCTATACTCTTAATATCCAATTATATTAATTATATATTATATTATTTTGATTTGTACACATAAAAGTCGAAAAGTGAAACTCCAGCAAACTACTCGGACCATCTCCGCGTCTCCAGAAGATGTCCATCCTCCTCCCAAGAACCAAGAGTGCCTGTTAAAGTTAAGCAGAGAGCCCCCCCACACTGACCCCCCTTTAATCGGCGCATCCCCGGCTACCGGGCCGTGCACAGCAAGTGTGTCTCTGTGGGAGGTGCGATGGCGGCGGATGGCGTGTGGGCAGAGGAAGGTTGGAGCTGGCGGGAAGTGTGAGAGAGCGACATCATGGACGCCATTAATTGATAAACAGCAGACGAGGGACCGCCTCCACGCCAAACATGATGTCGTGGAGGCGACCCTTGTCCACTATTGTGGACAAGGGTCCACAATACCACAGGGGGTCAAACTCACGGCCCGGGTGGCCAAATCACTCCACCACGTCATTCATGTGTAGCTGACTTTATGGCTGGTAAACAAATGACCAGGATTTCACAGTATTTTTTTTCAAAATAAAATACTGTAATGGAAATGACAGCAAAATACTGCAATTAACATTTATTTCACAGTAAAATACTGCCAATATTACAGTGAAAATAATGACATTTAAAAAAATATATTTTCACTTTCACAATTAATTATAATATTAATATCTAATTTGTGTTTTGTTATTAAAATAAACACTTATTTTGAGTTAAGGTTTTCAAAGCAAGTGTAAAATACGCAATCATCAAATTGTGAAAGGAGGCTTTTATTTGTTGATGTTTATACACGTGGCCCTGGGGGGTGGGGGGGGGCGACGTCATTGTCACGTGACCCTCATTAGCACCTTCAACATCCTTCCAATTTCCTCTCTAATTAGAGTTCACTTCCGCTCGGCAAACAATCAACCGTGGAATCCAACATGACAGAGCGGCAATAAGTTTGGCGGTGGATGTAAAAAAAAAAAAAAATTTTTTAAATGAATTTAAAAAAAGTGAGCTCACCGGAGAGTGAAGATGCGTGCACGGTGCGCGGAGAATCCCGAGGAGTTTTCCTTCGTCTTCCGTCGCCCGCAAGTTGAAGTCCAGCGGCCAGAACGCGCGCAGCTGCGGGAAGACAAGATGAGTAAACACCACACTTGCACTAGAGAGAGAGAGAGAGAGAGAGAGAGAAATGCATCCCTAATTACGCACGTTTTGCGTCCCTGACTGATATCCGGTGGCGGGCCGGGGGGGGAGGGAGGGAGGGAGGGAAGGGGGGTTACGTGGGGGGTACGTGAATGATACGCAGGCGGCAAGTGGACCGGACCAGGCGGCAGCTGTCAGGACCACTTCAGACTGGAACTGACGATGCGCACCGAGATAAGAACCGCGCGGAAAGGGGAGAGAGAGAGAGAGAGAGAGAGAGAGAGAGAGAGAGAGAGAGAGAGAGAGAGAGAGAGAGAGAGAGAGAGAGAGAGAGAGAGAGAGAGAGAGAGAGATGCAGGAAATGAAATAATGACCCAAAAAAAAACACAAAAGACATGTGTTCATGTGTAAATAAAATGAAGTCATTCAAATAATGTATGTCGGTGTATTCACGGCAGGGACAAAACATTAGGTACACCCGCTATGGCTGAGTTGCGCGTGACGTCACGCCCCGAGGTCATGTGATCGGACTCCTTTTACACATGGACACCGGCGCACATGTGCATAACCAACTTACAGTCACGCATATGATCATGTTTCATCACACATTTATTGACAAACTTACATATACACATACTGTACGTATACATTCACTGTACAAACATACATATACACATACATGTACATATACATCCACTGTACAAACATACATATACACATACTGTACATATACATTCACTGTACAAACATACATATACACATACATGCACATATACATTCACTGTACAAACATACATATACACATACATGTACATACATTGTACAAACATACATATACACAGAGGTCATACTTGCCAACCCTCCCGAATTTTCCGGGAGACTACCGAAATTCAGCGCCTCTCCAAAAAAACTCCCGGGACAAATATTCTCCCGAAAATCTCCCGATTTTCAGCCGAAGCTGGAAGCCACGCCCCCTCCAGCTCCATGCGGACCTGAGTGAGGACAGCCTTTTTTTTATGACGGGAGGACAACAGGGTGACAAGAACTAAATCATCCAGACTAGAGATAAATTGTATTATTATGTTTATTTTACCTAAAAATAAATATATTTATTCATTAAAAAAAACTAAATACATTTTTACTATATTTTGCTAAAAACATAAAAAATTAATTGTATTTTTATTTGTATTTTTTCGTGACTCCTTATTACATCCAGCCATAGAATTATACATTAAAATAAACATATTTGAAATAATTGATTTTAAATTATCATAATAATTCATTTAAAATGACCATATTTAATTATTAAAATAATTGCTTGTTTATCAACAACTTTAGCATTTTATTCATTACATTTTGAAACTCTCAGAAGCCAAGTTATGTTATATTCCTTAATATTTATTTATGCAAGTTTGAAGTATCAATTATCTAAACACAGTTTTGTTTGCATATTTTCAGGATGTCGATCTCTCTATCTATCTATATATATATATATATATATATATAAATAATATGTATGAAATACTTGACTTGGTGACTAGCTGTCAATATACTCCTCCCCTCTTAACCACGCCCCCAACCACGCACAGCCCCACCCCCGACCACGCCCCCACCCCCCACCTCCCGAAATCGGAGGTCTCAAGGTTGGCAAGTATGACAGAGGTGGGTAGAGTAGCCAGAAGATGTACTCAAGTAAGAGTACTGTTACTTAAGATATTTATTACTCAAGTAAAAGTAAGGAGTAGTCACCCAAATATTTACTTGAGTAAAAGTAAAAAGTATGTTGTGAAAAAAACTCCTCAAGTACTGAGTAACTGATGAGTAACCTGTTCGTTTAATGATGACGGCAACAAATAATGCACAAAAACATAAAATTAGCAATGAGCAAATTCAGAGCCAGGAATATCTCTTAAGCAACTAAAACAATAATATATATTAGATAATACATTAACATAAAAATAATTAAAGCAAATTGAGCCACAATAACTTAACAGCACCATAGGCTCAGTAGGCAGAGATTACAAAGGAAAATAACAAGTTAGCCTTTACGCAAACCATAAACTGATAGGTGTGGGCTGCACCTGAGAACACACTGTGCACATATATACATACACACACATATATACTTATATATATATATATATATATATATATATACTGCTCAAAAAAATTAAAGGAACAGTTTTTTATGAGGGTATGGCATGAATTCAATTGCACTTTTCTGATAAGGTTTTGGTCAGGTACGTGGCAGAGGGGGTTGTTAATCAGTTTTAGCTGCATTGGTGTTGATGGAATTAACAACAGGTGCACTAGAGGGCCAACAACGAGATGGCCCCCAAAACAGGACTGCTTTTGCAGGTGGAGGCCATTTCAAGTTCCTCCCTCTTGATCTTTTTGAACTGTTTTTCCACAAGTGTTGGCTTTAGCTGGAGTCATTATCACCACTGGGAGCATGAGGCCATTTCTTAACCCTCCTGATTGTCCTACTCCTCCAGGATGGCACATCTATGCGTGCTGTTGCAAGAAGATTTGATGTGTCTCCCAGTACAATCTCCAGAGCATGGAGGAGATTCCAGGAGACAGGCAGTTACTCTAGGAGAGCTGGACAGGGCCGTAGACGCTCCTCATCCCATCAGCAGGAACAGGTTGAGCCCTACAGAATGACCTCCAGCAGGCTACCGGTGTGAATGTCTCTGCCCAAACAGACTTCAGGAGGGTGGCCTCAGGGCACCATGTCCTGTAGTGTGCCCCGTGCTCACTGCTCACAACCGTGGAGCTTCATTGGCATTTGCCATAGAACACCAGAATTGGCGCCCTGTGCTTTTCACAGATGAGAGCAGGTTGACCCTGAGCACCTGTGATAGACGTGAAAGGGTGTGGAGAAGCCAAGGAGAGCGCTATGCTGCCTGCAACATCATTCAGCATGACCCGTTCGCTGGTGGGTCAGTGATGGTCCATTTCCATGGAGGGACCAACAGACCTCTACAGGCTAGAGAACGGCAGTCTGACTGCCATTAGGTATGGGGATGAAATCCTTGCACCCGTGGTCAGACCCTACTCTGGTGCAGTAGGTCCCGGGTTCCTCCTGGTCCACGACAATGCCCGGCCTCATGTGGCAAGAGTATGCAGACAGTATCTGGAGGATGAAGGAATTGACACAATTGAATGGCCCTCACCATCACCTGATCTAAAGCCCATAGAACACCTCTGGGACATAATGTTTGGCTCCATCAGGTTGCTCCTCAGACTTTACACTGATGCCCTTAGACAGATCTGGGAGGACATCCCACAAGACACCATCCGTGGTCTCATTAGGAGCATGCCGCCACGTTGTCAAGCATGCATACAAGCACGTGGGAGCCACACAAGATATTGAAAAGAATTTAGAGTTGCAGAAGTTGAATTTAGGCAAAATGGACGAGCCTGCCACCTCATTTTTTCACTTTGATTTTTGGGGTGTCTATATACTGAGCCCTCTGTAGGCTGAAAACTTTTATTTCCATCTAAAGATGTGGCATCCTTTTGTTCCTGAGACATAAAACGGTCCATATCAGTATAGATATCACACTTTTCTTTTTTACCATTGAAATCTGATGTGTTTTCAAAGTGTTCCTTTCATTTTTTACATTCGGAGACTCTTATTTCGTTAGCGCAATGGAGCGGCACTTTTATTGTGAAGACAGGAACTGTGCGGTCAGTCTTCAGGCTTTTGAGAGAGGTACGGTTGAAATAAAAAAGTGTCTTTTTTCCTTCACACTTTTGATTGATTGATTGAGACTTTAATTAGTAGATTGCACAGTACAGTACATATTCCCTACAAGTGACCACTAAATGGTAACACCCCAACAGTGTTGGGACTAACGCGTTACAAAGTAATGCGTTATTGTAACGCCGTTACTATCGACGGTAAATAGTAATCTAACACGTTATTTTTTATATTCAGTAACTCAGTTACTGTTACTACATGATGCGTTACTGCGTTATTTTTTATGTAGTATCGGCTAGAAGCTGAGAAGATCTAAGTGTTTTATTGCAGCGCTGCGGAAGAGGCAACAAGGAAGACCCAGGACACGTTGGGAAGACTATATCTCCCGGCTGGCCTGGCAATGCCTCGGGATCCCCCGGGAGGAACTGAACCAAGTGGCTGGGGAGAGGGAAGTCTGGGCTTCTCTGCTTAGGCTGCTGCCCCCGCGACCCCACCTCGGATAAGCGGAAGAAGATGGATGGATGGACGGTCTGCAAAATAAACAGCTTCAAATATTTAATTGAATGTAATACATATTAAAATTATAGTCATCCTTGACCTTGGAGCTACATAAATTAAGACCATGGACTCAAAATATTTTATTTGTTGGCCTTCCTGCCCTCAAAATAGTTGACGACTACAAAGGCCGAGTGGCCTTGCCCCTAAAATGACAAAACTTCCAGGCCTGGTCACAACAAATCTGTAAGTTCATATTTGCACGTGTAAACATGAATTGATGTTAGTTTTAATAAACATTGTTCTTCTTTCCCCATTTTCCTTTCGTTCGTTGAGATTAAAATCCAAAACAAGAGCGATCAGCAAAAAAAAAAGGTATCATCCTTACACAGAACAACAAAAACTATAGTTAAAAGCCCACATTACTTACATCGTAAACATAAAACAGGTAAAAAACAAATAAAATGATTCTATAAAAACAATTAAAAATTAAAGCTGCAAGCAGCGATGGACGGGACCAACTTTGACGGCACATAAAATCCAAACCGGAGCAGTAATTAAAACTCTTTGGTTAACTTTTAATCAGAAGGGTTCAATCTCTCTCCTGTACTAGTTTGAAACCGACACGACAAACCCGCTCAGAGGAGATAATGTTTGAAAAAAGGTGACCGGTTTTTACAAAACTTTTGTTATGAAGGGAGAATTTCAAACTTCTTGTTGATTTTTGCTGGGGGTTGTCAATTTATGAAATGTAAGTCTAAGTGAGACCTACATAGAAGTTTTTGTTTCATGTTTCTACGACATTCCTACTGGAAGTTACAGGCAGTTGTGTCTGTTTTCTTCCTAGGAGAAGTTGTGTCTGTGTTTTATTCCTAGGGGGTGCTAGAGCGCAATTTTGAGTATTGGGGTTTTCATTTTTATTAGATCGCAATTTTCGCCAGTTCTGGTGTGTGTGTCTAGTTTGGTGAGTTTTGAAGCATGTTAAGGGGGTCAAATTACAGCTCAAAGAGGCAAAGGTGACTGTTTTTACAAAACTTTTGTTTTGAAGGGGGATTTGCAAACTTCTTGTTGATTTTTGCTGAAGAAAGCTGATGTATGAAATCTAGGTCTAAGTGAGACCTACATAGATGTTTTTGTTTCATGTCTCTACGACATTTGTACTGGAAGTTACAGGCAGTTTTGTCTGTGTTTTTTTCCAAGGGGGCGCTAGAGCGCAATTTTGAGTTTTAAAGTTTGGTTTTTTGATTAGATGGCAATTTTTGCCAGTCCTGATGTGTGTGTCAAATTTGGTGAGTTTTGAAGCATGTTAAGGGGGTCAAATTACAGCTCAAAGAGGCGGCGGAATAATAATAATAAAACCTTACAAATACAATAGGGTCCTCTGTCCCAAAGGGACATTGCGGTCCCTAAATATTCACTGCCCAAAAAAACAGTTCCTTTAAATCTTTTAAAAAGGCCTGAAAAGTGATGAGTTCAGGTAACCTCAGATCCTTCTGTGTTTCATTCCATGACCATGGAGCAGCAAATCTACCAAGACTTGTGTTGGCTCTAGGGATCAACACATCAATGATGTAGCGACTCAGGTCTAAAATAACATAAATAAGGGGGAACCGGACCAGGAAGTGATTTCTAAATAAAAAAAGCATCCATGCAGAAAATCAATGGACTGACAAAGATGTACAGTTTGCCTCTGCATATAAAGTGCAATGGTGGACAAGGTTGCCACAAGCAGTGATACAAGCTAAGGCACAGAGTGCAGTTTTTGCTTAAATAAGTGGTGAGTGCACTCAGAAAAATCAAATCTCCATAATCGAACAAAAGCAGAATCAGGCGTCATCTCTAATGGTGTCGTTTTTTCACCGCCATCAGCCCGAATGTGTTGTCTGTGTTTTGTATTCAAGAAGTCCCACAAATGCTCTAAAAGTCCTTCTTGTGCTTCATTTTGACGATGATGTCAATAAACTGGGACTTGAAATTGCTCAGCCAACATAAACGTGAACTCCAGTGGTCGCACTTACACATTTTTGAAGAGGCTTTCATGAGGTGACATGCCAGCTCTTTGGCTGCTAGACCTACTCCACTTAAGTAGAATGAAACACATTTTTCAGCCATTCGATTGCTACCAAAAAAATCGACAATTGTTCTCGTATTCTCAACCATTTCAAATAATGACGCAATTATCTTTGCTTTCACAGCATGAACGAAGAAGCAGTTCATTGACTGACTTCTTCTTCTTCCTTTTTTATGCAAATATTATTTATTTCTTTGGCTTTCTGTGGATGTTTTTGCAACACTTACTGGAAAAGACATCCCGACTAATATTATATACATTTGTATAAAAAGATATGGGTGAGAGTCACCGTCTTTAACTATTTGAATGTCTTTAGCAAGCAATACTCAATCAGATAATACAACATCTCATCAAACTGAGTATTAAAGCCCAGTCAAACCGACAACTGAATAGAATAGAATAGTTTTATTGTCATTATTACAGTGAACAGGTTAAAAAAAACAACGATATTGGAGTAGATCCCCTAAAAGGTGCATACACAATAATTTAATAATATAAATAGTAAAAAAAGATAAGAAGATATGTATCTATATATGTATATATCCACACACAATGTTGTACTTGTATAGCGCTTTTCTACCTTCAAGGTACTCAAAGCGCTTTGACACTACTTCCACATTTACCCATTCACACACACATTCACACACTGATGGAGGGAGCTGCCATGCAAGGTGCTAACCAGCAGCCATCAGGAGCAAGGGTGAAGTGTCTTGCTCAGGACACAACGGACATGACGAGGTTGGTACGAGGTGGGGATTGAACCAGGGACCCTCGGGTTGCGCACGGCCACTCTCCCACTGCGCCACGCCGTCCCTTTTCTTGCAGATTCTTTGACAATTATTTTGCCTTCCCCATGACTCAGAATCTAGAAACATGTGTGCAGCACTGGATGAAAGATGCAATGGTCTGTCACACATATCCATACATATGCATATATAACATTATTGCACATTATAGTCCGAAAAACTGCGTGTTTCACTTAAAAATATTCAGTTAGTTTTCAATGAGAGACGATTGTTCAACTAAGTCATGTTTTAATTGTTCCAAGCAGATTCAAATGTTTTCCTTGGTTGTAAGTGGACCTTAGCTCCTGAGTAAGAATTAAAGTACTCTACGCAGAGATTGAACAATTCTTAACTTGTTTTGGACTTTGCATAGCAGTTAAGAATATAATTTAAGGCAGTGTTTCTTAACCATAGGGCCGGGAATGCCCAGTAAAGGGCGGCCAAAAATGATCGGTTTCTCAGCTGTGGTACTCGGTTGTAATGCACTTTTCCACCACTTGTGGCAGTAAAGACAATATCGAACAAACAGAAGAAGTCTGGAGCTAAAGACGTTTCTTAAGCGCAAAAGTTATGACTAAAGTGGTGAAACTGTATTTTCCTTTGCACTTTCATTTTATTGACAGTTTAGTTAAGAAACATATTCATTTTTAATTCAGATTATTTATTTTAAAAGCCTGACCAAAGCCTAAGTTTTATGTGAAAAAAAATAAAATATATCAAAAATTAAAAAAAATTAAAAAAAAGGGCAAAAAGGTCATACAACAAACAAACAAACAAAAAAAACATTATAAAAAATAAAAACTTATGATAGATGGATCTGAAATTCATCTAGAGATTTGAGGATTAAAAGTTAAAAAAAAGCAATTCCTTTTATGACTTATTTTTGTAATTATGAGTGGGGACTAATGGAACCCAGAGACTTTTAGAGCTATTTTTATTTTTTAACTCTTTGCTCAAAAAAATAACGAATAATTTTTTTTAAAATAACGGGCAAAAAGGTCACCAACAAATTCCCCCCACCCCAAAAAAAACCCATTAAAAAAAAAAAAAAAAAAAAAAAACCATGATAGATGGATCTGAAGTTCATCTAGAGATTTGAGAATTAAAAGTAAAAAACTATTCTTTTTATGACTTATTTTTTAATTATGGGTGGGGACTAATGGAACCCAGAGACTTTTAGAACTATTTTTTTTTAATTTATTTTTTAAGTGTCTTTGCTCAAAAAAATTATACTGACCCCCAAATCAATGTTTTTTTTAAATGATTGACCTATCTAAGTTCTTCAAATGAAATAATGTTTGGTGCATGAGTGTTTTGGCCACTAAAACGCAGAGTTTGTTTCATCAGTATTATTATTATTATTATTATTACAAAAAGAGCATAAAACAAAAACATATACAACTTTATATTAACGGATAGATCTGAATTTGGTCTGGAGATTTAAGTGTTGAAAATAAAGAACAATTTATGACATATTTTTAACAATTATGAGTGGGGTCTTTTTGGATCCCTGAACATTTTAGTGTGATTTCTTTTTTTTTCTAAAAACTGTCCTTGCTCAAAAAATAATAATGAATCAAAATCAGTATTATGAATTATTGGTCTATTCAAGTTTCTAATTACTTTGCCTCAAATATTCCAATTTGGAATATTTTTGGGGAAAAATATTGCATATTTTGTGTGTTTGCCATAAAAAAACAATTTTCTCGAAGAAAAAGGGCATAAACAAACAAACACAAATGTAAAACAACTTATAATTGTCTCGGGTTGGGGAGTGTTGCTTGATGCGTGACCCCAGCATGCAGAGAATAGCAGGTAGAATGCAAGTAAAGAACAATGTTATTTCTTACAAGCAGCGTGGAAGCAGCACAGCAGACTCAGCATCCGTCTTAGAGGAAGAATGTTCCAGCACTGAAGGAGGGACCAGGTGGAACTAAATAGAAGTAATTAAAGGAGGAGCAGGTGTGCTGACAGGACATGGAACAAAAAGTAAAAGTGCTGTAAAACACAGAGAGCAAACAGGAAACACTGACAAAACAAGAGCACCGGGACAGGAAGTGCTTCTAAACACAGGAAAACCCAAACATAACCAAAGTGTCTGACAATAATCAATATATAGATCTCAAGTTGATTACACATTTAAGAGTTGAAAATAAATGATAATAATAATAATTTATGAGGTATTTTTAAGACTTTTTTTAAATAGCTGAACATTTTAGTGTGATTTTTTTTTCTAAAAACTTATTGCTCAAAAAGTAACTACAAATTAAAATCATTGTTGTAATGAATTATTGACCTATTTAAGTTTCCAATTACTTCACATCAAATATTCCAATTTGAAATATTTTGGGGGGAAATATTGCATATTTTGTGTTTGTCATAAAAATAAAAATAAATACTTTTCTCAAACAAAAAGGGCATAAAAAATAAAAGAAAAAAGTGAAAACATATTAATAAGCTATAATCAATGTATAGATCTGAAGTTGATCAATAGATTTAAGAGTTGAAAGTAAAAATAAGAAAGACTTATTTCTAATTATAAGTAGCTCCTTTTGGATCCATTTTTTTTTAAACTGTCTTTACTAAAAAAAATCTCAATGACTCCAAATCAATGTTTTTTAATGAATGATTGACCTTTTTAATTACTTCAAATCAAATATTCATTTTTTAAATGTTTGGTGGATGATATTGCATATTTTTTTCATATTTTTTTCCTCCATTAAACACAGGCTTTTTAAAAATATTATTATTATTACATTTGTTTACAAAAGGAGCATAAAGAACAACAACTTTATATTAACGGATGGAGCTGAATTTAATCTGGAGATTTAAGTGTTGAAAATAAATAATAATAATCATTTATGAGGTATTTTTAAGACTTTTTTAAATCCCTGAACATTTTAGTGTGATTTAAGTGACTCCTTTTGGATCCATTTTTACTAAAAAAAAAAATCTCAATAACTCAAAATCAATGTTTTTTAATGAATGATTGACCTTTTTAATTACTTAAAATTAAATATTCATTTTTGAAATGTTTGGTGGATACTATTGCATATTTTTTCATATTTGTTTTCATTAAATGCAGGTTTTGTTTTAATATTATTATTATTAAATTTGTTTACAAAATGAGCATAAAAAAATTAAATTTTATATTAACGGATGGAGCTGAATTTAATCTGGAGATTTAAGTGTTGAAAATAAATAATAATCATAATTTATGAGGTATTTTTAAGACTTTTTTAAATCCCTGAACATTTTAGTGTGATTTTTTTTTTCTAAAAACGTATTGCTCAAAAAGTAACTACAAATTAAAATCAATGTTGTAATGAATTATTGATCTATTTAAGTTTCCAAATACTTCACATCAAATATTCCAATTTGAAATATTTTGGAGGGAAATATTGCATATTTTGTGTTCGTCATAAAAAAAAAGAAACATACTTTTCTCAAACAAAAAGGGCATAAAACAAAAAGAAAAAAGTGAAAAGATATTAATAAGCTATAATCAATGTATAAATCTGAAGTTGATCAAGAGATTTAAGAGTTGAAAGTAAAAATAAGAAAGACTTATTTCTAATTATAAGTAGCTCCTTTTAACTGTCATTACAAAAAAAAATCCCAAAGACTCCAAATCAATGTTTTTTAATGAGTGATTGACCTTTTTCATTACTTAAAATTAAATATTCCTTTATGAAATGTTTGGTGGATGATATTGCATATTTTTCTTTTTTTTCTCTATTAAACATAGGGTTTGTTTGAATATTATTTTATTTATTTATTTATTATTATTTTATTTTAATGTCGACTACTCCTCCCACATTTTTCAACCCACTTCAAGTGTTCCACTGTCAAAACATTCCTCTTACTCAGGACAAAAAACAAATTCCCGGTTTTCCCGAAATTCCAGGAATTCCGTAATACTATTTCTCAATTTTAAAAAAGTACTACTTCAACATTTTGAAAAATTCCAACACCAACCATTTCAACTCGTTCAGAACATTCATATATATTTTTTTACCATTTCAAAAAAAATCCTTCTTTTCCCGGGATTCCCAAATTTTAATGAAATTCCCATTGAAAAGAAGGGGACATTCCACAACTCCCACATTTTTATCCGATTCCAACTTCAAAATATTCAGCCTGTTCAGAAATTATGTGCTCTACTTCAACAATTATTAAAAAAAAAAAATCCAGGATTTCCTCGAATTCCCACATTTTAGGGACATCTTCCCCATTGAAAATTAATTATCCATTTTTCAAACGTCCATAATTCCCACATTTTTCAACTGATTCAAACCATTACACCTTAGACACATCCAATTCATCCTGGAAATTCAACAAGGATGAATTGGATGTGTCTAAGATGCAGAGGTGGGACCAAGTCATTGCTTTGCAAGTCACAAGTAAGTCTCAAGTCTTTGCCCTCAAGTCCGAGTCAAGTCCCGAGTCAAGACAGAGCAAGTCCGAGTCAAGTCCAAAGTCAAGACTGCAAAGTCTCAAGTCAAGTCCCAAGTCCTGCATTTTGAGTTTCGAGTCCTTTCAAGTCGTTTAACCACAGACTAATATATTTACACAGATTGTGTATGCTTTTAAAATGCTGTATTTATTTATTAAAACAAGTGCATTTGAAATTGCAGGGGAAAAGATAGTGCTGACATTGCACTTCAAAATAGCACTATTAACCAGTCATTTTAAACATGTAACTCATTCCTTTACAGAATAAACACATTTGAAAAAAACAAGTGCAACTGTACTTATTTGCACAAAAGTGTTAACATTGTATTTCAATGGCATATTGCATTGTAACTAGTTCCACAGCAGTTTCTATCCTGTTCTTACCTTATCTCATTGATCTCATCTCATACTGTATGTGTGTTTATGTGTGCGTACACATGAAAAATATAACAAATATATGAACATAACAATGAACAGAGTTGTACTTTTTAGATGTCAGGACCCTATGCAATATGTACACATATTCTTAATATAGTATACATTTTAACTGACCTTTATTTGACTATGTTTGTCTTTTTGTAGGTGGCTAAAATACGCGGTGCTGCTGACCACCGTCTAACTTTACGTTACTGTGTGTGATACATTGACTAACGTAATGTTACTGTGTGTGATACATTGACTAACGTTACGTTACTGTGTGTGATACATTGACTAACGTTACGTTACTGTGTGTGATACATTGACTAACGTAACGTTATGTATAGGTACCTCATGAAACCCTGCTTAAAAAAAAATCACTTGACAAAAAGTATGAATAAGGTAGCAAACTGCAGTGGACGCAACAGATTGCCGTGTTTGCAATGACGTTATAACCATAGACATCTTATAAGTAGACGCAGCATTGGTTGCTGTGACGTGAGCAATTTGCCCGCCATCTTGAAGTGCTGATGAGGAGCCGGCGAGCAGCCTAAACTGACAGTTGAAAGGTAGAAAACAAAGATGGTGTTCAGCGTTTTCCTGCTCAAATGAGCGGACTGTTGAAAATAGGAATCGGGGGATTACTTTTCACAAGTAAGATTTAACATTAACGTACTATTGGTTGTATTTTATGAAAATAATATTACCACAGAGTTGAGAAGGATCAAAGATCTTCAATATTTGTATGTGAAAATCACAAAGAAATCTTCTGGGGGAGGATGACGCCTCTACAGGGGTTTGGTTTACAAACTTTCAGCCCCACCTAAAACAAAATTCACCAGCCGCTACTGATTATGATGCATTCTCATTTTAGGCAAAGTATAAGACAATACTTTCTTAACAGTATAATTGTAACCAGGAATCAGTCTTCAAGTAACAATATTCAAATACTAACATTGTTGGGTAAAACAGAATTTGGTTTTATTCTGAATCCAGTGAAACAGATTGGTGGTTTTAGCTGATATGAAGACTTTCAGGTGTTTATATGTGTTTATGTTTAAGTATTTGGCAGACGCTTTTATCCAAAGCGACTTACATAAAATAATACATATAAAACAATCACTGCAAATATTATCATTTAAGGGAAGAATGTAATAGAAAATATCAATACAAAGTGTCAAGACAGAATAAACTCTCTGCTGCTGAAGCAACAGAGATACAGTCTATAGGTCCCTAAGATATATAGATATCTAATGTATTCATACATTGTTTATGTAGGATACACGCATGTATATATAACCTAATCATATTGTTTCTTCAACTTAAAAATAGTTTACCGTTTTTTCCCCTTCTCTAGGATTATAATCTCAGTTTTGATCTCGAACGTCTGGTCACTTATAGCATATAAGAATATTATATTACTGTTAAGCAAACTATGAATACTAAAACACGCCAAAACATGTGTCTGTTATCATAGCTACACGTATGACAAAAAAGGGGGGTGAAAATCAGTGGTATTCAGTGAGGTAAAATGAATTAAATGCGCTGACAGTTCATTGTTCCTGCCAAATGAATTGCACTGAGTGGAGCGGATCACCACTCCAAGATGTCGGCCCCGCGCCTCGTCTGCGCAAGTAGGCAGTAGCGCTCCATGCTGCGTCTACTTATAAGATGTCTATGGTTATAACGTTAGCAGTGAGTTTGCAGCCTCACTGATTTAACTACACAGCAAATACAAGTCACGTAACTTAGCCAATAAACGTTATCTTACATTCAAAACTTACCCTTCTTTGTGCAACTTCAAATGTTGAACGTTGTTGCGTCTCCGTCTGTAATATTCGAACTGCGTGATTTCCATACGGCAATTCGTTTTTTGTTTACCAAGTCGTAGTTTTTATACCCGAACGAAACCAACTTTGGCATAATTGTTGCGTTGTTTGACAACTTGTTCGGTGGTTGTACTGCAATTTGATTGGATGAATGCTGCGTGATGAAAACAACGTAGATCTAATTTGATTGGCTGTTGTACTGACAGCACACCAGCTGACAGGAACAACACGCTGAGAGACACAGACGAAGAAAATGAAAAATACGGAGCGCTCCCAAATAACTTTTTAAGCGTTGGATTTTGGGGAAAGTAGCAAGTCATGTCAAGTCAAAAGGCTCAAGTCCAAGTGAAGTCACAAGTCATTGATGTTAAAGTCTAAGTCGAGTTGCAAGTCTCTTTACATTTTGTCAAGTCGAGTCTAAAGTCATCAAATTCATGACTCGAGTCTGACTCGAGTCCAAGTCATGTGACTCGAGTCCACACCTCTGCTAAGATGTAATGGTTTGAATTTGTTTTTTTCTAACCTTATTTCCAACCTTTTTTAGTGCAACGATTCCTTTCACATTTACCCACCCACTGCGTTCCACTGTCAAAACATTCCTCTTACTCAGGACAAAAAACCAAGTTGGTTTGAGAACTTGAAAATTTCCCGGTTTTCCCGAAATTCCGTAACACAATTTTTCAAATAAAAAAGTGTTACTACGTCAACATTTCTTGACCCATTTAAACAAATCCAACACCAACCAATTCAGCTCATTCAGGGCATTAATGCTCTTAATCATTTTCAAAACAATCCCACTTTTCCCGAAATTCCCAAATTTCCAGGAAGTTCCCATTAAAATGAATGGGACATTTTTACAAGTTTCACAATTCCCACATTTTTCAACCCATTTCAAGCATTCCAACATCAACACATTCCACTCATCTTGGACATTCAAACTGACACTTTCCCAACTTCCAAACCAAATTCCGTTTTTTTCCTGGAAATTCAAACTCTTCAACATTGAAACTATTCTTCCATTCATACTACATTCTGTCAGCATTTCACTTCAACTTCACCATTGGAGCGTTCACACGCTATTCCTTCAGGAATTGCTTCATCTAGTTACTGTCATGTCTGGGATCAGGTTTTGTTTAAATTATGTTCTGATTGTTTTTTGGACTCTTTTTAGTTCCTGCTTTTTCACTCCCTTGTCTTGTTTCCATGGTTACCCATTAGTTTTCACCTGTCCTCACGACTCACGCACCTGTCTTTAATCATGTCTTCACTATTTAAGCCCGTAGTTGCCAAGCAATCAGCCTGGCGACATCACACTCTCGATACACCCCTGACACTCTTGATACCATCCTTCATGCTGCTCTTTGCTTCCGCAAGTAAGTTGTGTTTATTTAGGCCGCAGTTAGTGTCTTTTGTTTTGCCACGTTCATAGTTATGCATAGTCCAAGTTTTTGTTCCCTGCGTTAAGTTTTGTGCCTCCACTGTGAGCGCCTTTTGTTTGTTCCTTTTTTGAGTGTTAAAATGAAATATGTATTTCCCTTCACGCCATGTCCGGTCCAAATCCTTTGCACCATGGGAAAACAAACCACGCCAAAGTCCAAGTCCTGACAGTTACATTTCAATTCATTTCAACGGGAGATGTTGATTTGAGATACAAGTGTTTTGAGTTAAGGGTTTCGGAACAGACCCAATTAACCTTGTAGGCAAAGGCCTCATATGCAGCATATGATGTATTTAACATGGTAGTGTATTTCCATTAGGCCCATGAACACCCCGTCTTATTCTATAGAAGCTTAAATTTTGTCAAAAGTTAGTTCCCGGATTCCACTAGTTCCCATAAACACAACATTCATTGTTCATCCAAAAAAGGGAAAGAGCAACTTGGAATGCACGGGATGTTAAATGTCAGGTTGGTTTGTAAATGTTTATTTCTTTATTGGCAGTAATTAACAGCTACACTTAATAGCTGATTGGCTACTGAGCTCAGCAAAGCGTCTCCGTTGCAGTCAACAGTAAATAACTCGGCCATCGGAAAACAATTAATGTCGTAGTGAAGACCATTCCTCTTCCCTCCGTCTTAATTATCCTTCCCCTGGGCCGTCATCATTAAGGCACATGTTGGGCGCCATATTTTAAGGCTGCAACAAGCCAGCTCAGCAGAAAAGCAGCACATATTATTCACCGTACGCCGTGACATATTATTATCCTTTAGGGGCCCCGTTTAAAAAAACACATCCCCCTTGTCTCCGATATCTCATCAGTCCCCACTTTCTTGTCCTCCGTAGCATGTGAACGAACGCCTTCATTCACGTTGTGCTTGCAAGGTCTCTATTGTGTGTGTGTGTGTGTGTGTGTTTCTAGCCTTCTTGAGACATGAAGAAGGAAAAGTATCTTCCATATGAGGAGGTGTGAACAAGTGATGACATAAATCAATAACATTGCATCTAATAAACAATGTCTCATTTGTGGTGACATCTATCAAAATGAGGGTGGTCCCAAAAAAATTGACTGTCAATATATGAAATAACAAGTGTGTGTAAAAAAAATTAGAAGTGCTCCCCCTCTGGTCAACATATGAAATAACAAGTGTGTGTAAGAAATTGAAATGCGCCTGCTTTGGCCACAATTAATTAAAAATAAATAAATAAATATGTATATAGAGACACACTGTAATAACATGAAGTAAATAACAAAGATTAAAAACCAATTACAAACAAACAAATTCAACAAAAAAATAAAATCCTCACAATGTGTACATTTTTCTTCTTTCACAATTGGGAACAATTTGTCATATTTTTTCTGTTTCTGTAATATTGCAATATTTTCTTGTAAAACTATTACTTTTTTTAATGTAAAATTATAACTTTTTAATGCATAATGGTGTCATTTGTCATATAAAAATCGGACTTTTATCACAATGTTGCCAAACTTTTTGGTTGTTGTAAAATAGTGACATTTTTGGATTAAAATTGTGACTTTTGTCATCATTTTGCTGAGTGAAATACCGATTACTTTTATGACATTGCCAACATTTTTAAGTTTTCCAATAAAATTCTGACTTTTGTCGAGTAAAATTACGACTCTTTTCTCAAAATTGCTAACATTTTAAGCTTTTCTTGTAAAACTGCGACTGTTATTGAGTAAAATTCCAACTTTTATCATAATATTGCACAAATGTTCAGTTTTTCTTGTAAAATTTTAACATGCGTTGAGTAAAATTCCAACTTTTATCATAACACTGCAAAAATTCTAAGTTTTTCTTGTGAAATTGTGACCTTTTTCTTGTGAACTCATTTTTCACAACAAGTTTTTTTATATGTGCATAGTATGTATATATTATTAATGTTGTAAATACACTTCTTTATATATCTAGAAAGGCTGGTCCTAAAGAGGGAGGCATTTTTCTCACGTCTCAAGAAGGTAACAAATACAAGCGTGTGTGTGTGCGCGTGTGTGTGTGTGTGTGTGTGTGTGTGCGTGTGTGTGTGTGTGTGTGTGTGTGTGTGTGTGTGTGTGTGCATTATACACGAATTGGTTGTTTGTGTGCAGCAGGAAATGAAAAAAGTAGGCCACGTCAGCCACCCAGGGGTTTGAAGGCTCAGGGGGCAGGCCAACAACACGCTTCCAACAACGGATGAGAAGGTTCTAGAAAGACGTCGAGGTCGAAAAGCAGAACACGACTCTTCTCCGAGAAGACGCGATAATACATTCCTTCCGTCCACATTTGGAGTACATGACGCCGGCCAAGCTGGCGCTCATTTTCTTCTGGCTCACGGACGGCCGGGCTGACAGTTCCCAGAGCGATGAGCCCGGCACCTTCTGGCCATTGATCCCTTTCACAGCATAATGGATACGAATGGGATCGTCTCGGGTTGCCTTTAATTTGATCACACAGGCGAGGCTCGCACTGGCACCGTCAAACGTGGCGGGGGTTCCAACTTATTTAATCAGGTTTGGTCCTGGTGAAGGATGTCTGCCTATACATTTGAAATAATAACCCAATGTTTGTCCGGCCGTTGGATGACCTGACATGACGTGAATTTTAGAGGTCACATAAGTGATCGTGCCTTGGACTTCCAGTGGGTATTAGGTGCAGATGTTCTGCTGCTCTATGCCAGTGTGCCATTGTCACTGGGTCTGAGATGCAAAGTCTGCACCGAGGGTTTTGTCTGATGTGGTTGACCTCGGCCTCTACAGTCCATCCATCCACCCATCTTCTTCCGCTTATCCGAGGTCGGGTCGCGGGGGCAGCAGCCTAAGCAGGGAAGCCCAGACTTCCCTCTCCCCAGCCACTTCGTCCAGATCCTCCCGGGGGATCCCGATGCGTTCCCAGGCCAGCCGGGATATATAGTCTTCCCAACGTGTCCTGGGTCTTCCCCGTGGCCTCCTACCGGTCGGACGTGCCCTAAACACCTCCCTAGGGAGGCGTTCGGGTGGTATCCTGACCAGATGCCCGAACCACCTCATCTGGCTCCTCTCGATGTGGAGGAGCAGCGGCTTTACTTTGAGTTCCCCCCGGATGACAGAGCTTCTCACCCTATCTCTAAGGGAGAGCCCTGCCACCCGGCGGAGGAAACTCATTTGGGCCGCTTGTACCCGTGATCTTGTCCTTTCGGTCATAACCCAAAGCTCATGACCATAGGTGAGGATGGGAACATAGACCGACCGCTAAATCGAGAGCTTTGCCTTCCGGCTCAGCTCCTTCTTCACCACAACGGATCGATACAGCGTCCACATTACTGAAGACGCCGCACCGATCCGCCTGTCCATCTCACCATCCACTCTTCCCTCACTCGTGAACAAGACTCCGAGGTACTTGAACTCCTCCACTTGGGGCAGGGTCTCCTCCCCAACCCGGAGATGGCACTCCACCCTTTTCCGGGCGAGAACCATGGACTCGGACTTGGAGGTGCTGATTCTCATCCCAGTCGCTTCACACTCGGCTGCGAACCGATCCAGTGAGAGCTGAAGATCCTGGCCAGATGAAGCCATCAGGACCACATCATCTGCAAAAAGCAGAGACCTAATCCTGCAGCCACCAAACCAGATACCCTCAACGCCTTGACTGCGCCTAGAAATTCTGTCCTCTACAGTATTGAGATTTTTTATTAGGAGGTAACTCTTACCTGTTGACAGTTTCAAATGTCTCTTCAGTCTTCGTTAGACCAAGAAAACATCATCGATACCATCTGGATGAAATGCTTCCATCTATCCATCCTTCTTACTTCTGCAGTCTCAGTAGGGAAGGAAATCCCAGACTTCCCAGTCTCCAGCTACCTCTCCCAGGCCAGCCGGGCATGCCCAGAACACCTCATCGGGGAGCCACTCGGATCGGATGCCTGAGCCACCTCGACGGACTCGTCTCGATGCGAAGAACCAGCGGCTGTACTATTGAGCTCCTCCCGGATAGCCAAGCTCCTCACCCAGACTCTCAGGTTGATCCCGGACATCGATATCATCTGGATGAAATGCTTCCATCCATCCATCCTTCTTACTTCTGCAGTCTCAGTAGGGAAGGAAATCCCAGACTTCCCAGTCTCCAGCTACCTCTCCCAGGCCAGCCGGGCATGCCCAGAACACCTCATCGGGGAGCCACTCGGATCGGATGCCTGAGCCACCTCGACGGACTCGTCTCGATGCGAAGAACCAGCGGCTGTACTATTGAGCTCCTCCCGGATAGCCAAGCTCCTCACCCAGACTCTCAGGTTGATCCCTGTGGAAGAACTTCCTTACTCTTCTAGTCACAACCCAGAGCATTGTGACCCCCGCCCAACCTTCACCACCGCTTGAATCCCTTAGGGTTGATGGACGGCTGGGCAGCGCTTAGATAGCATCAGCCTGCCACCGTAGCCCCCGCTCCCTCCCTTCTGTTGCAAGTCTTGTGAATTCTTTGTAACTTGTTTATGTGTGCTATGGCTATTGAGGTTTTTTCCCAATAGCCTCAGTCCGGACAAAATCTCCGCGATTAGACGAGGCCATGGATAAGTTACAACTTGTTCGCTTTATTTATAATTTCCACAGGGCACAACCAGACATCCACCATGCTAGTAACACTCCTGCACATGCTAGCGCTACCTCTCCTAAGTTGCCCACTCACCAGTCACTCACCCCACATACTTCATTCTTAAAGGACCACACACACACATACGCTACTCTCACGACAGCTGCTTTAAAACACGCCTCGCCAAATGTGGCGACTAGTATTAGCGCCTTGGCTTCAAACCTTGGTAAACATTTAAATGATGAACACTCAGATCTACACAAGGAGTTATAAAGAGTGACAGGTAATAATGTAGTTGTTACACCTGTCCTGCTGTTCGGTCCGGTGCAGACCGTAGTGGAGGAGCACAGGGCAGACTTTTCCTTCAGGGTCGACGCCATTTCGATGCCTTTTAATTTATATTTTAACCTTGTAAAATTGTTCTTTCATCAAGTCCAGGTGCGCAGATTGCAGATTGCCTCCAGCTGTGGAGGCGCGTGGCCGTGCGGGGGCGCCGCAGAGCCTCTAGGTCAGTGTTTTTCAATCACGAGTGCGCCGCGAGAAATTGTCTGGTGTGCCATGGGAAATCATGCAACTTCACCTAATTGGTGCCAAAAATATTTTTTGCAAATGAACAATTATAATCTGCAAATAATGTGCCGTTGCTTAGTGTCTGTGCTGTGTAAACCTCGGCAGGGTAATCACGTAATACTCCATGCCAGTAGGTGGCAGCAGGTGGTTAATTGCTTTGTAGAAGTCGGAATGTGTCGGGTGAGACGAGGATGGTTTGTTTTGATCCCAACATGCGGGAGGCAGCGTGCAGGTAAAAAGGTTAAATGCTTAAATTTAATGCTTAAACCAAAAATGAACAAAAAGGGAAAGACAAAGGAAAAGGCAATGGCTATGCAAAGAGAAAGTAAAACTGAACTGGCTAAAAAGCATACTTGCCAACCTTGAGACCTCCGATTTCGGGAGGTGGGAGGTGGGGGGCGGGGCGGGGGCGTGTTTGGGGTCAAGTATTTCATATATATATATATATATATATATATATATATAAAAGAAATACTTGATTTCAGTGTTCATTTATTTACACATATACACACACTTAACACTCATCCACTCATTGTTGAGTTAAGGGTTGAATTGTCCATCCTTGTTCTATTTGTCACTATTTTTCTAACCATGCTGAACACCCTCTCTGATGATGCATTGCTGTGTGGCACGCAAAAAGTGCTTTCATCAAATGCACTAGATGGCAGTATTGTACTGTTTAAGAGTGTCACAACATTGCTGTTTACGGCAGACAAACTGCTTTACGGTAGACAAAACGTGACTGCTGTTGTTGTGTGTTGTTGCCGCGCTGGGAGGACGTTAATGAAACTGCCTAACAATAAACCCACATAAGAAACCAAGAACTCGCCCTCGATCATTCTACAGTTATAACATGATTGGGCAGGTACGCTGATTATATAGTGTGCCTGAATTTCGGGAGATTTTCGGGAGAAAATTTGTCCCGGGAGGTTTTCGGGAGAGACGCTGAATTTCGGGAGTCTCCCGGAAAATCCGGGAGGGTTGGCAAGTATGCTACAAAGTAAACAGAAACAGAATGCTGGACGACAGCAAAAACTTACGGCGTCATGACATGACAATCAACAATGTCAGCACAAAGAAGGATAGCAACAACGTAAATAGCCTTGCTTGCTAACACAAAGCGCTCAAAGGAAGACATGAAACTGCTACAGGAGAACACCCACAAAACAGGAAGGGCCACCAAAATAAGAGCGCAAGACAAAAACTGAAGCACTACACACAGGAAAGCACTAACAAACTCAAAATAAGGCACGACGACCCGGTGGAGTTTCATTTTTTTACGTTTTCTGCGTGTGGTGTGCGTCCGGATTTCTTTTTAATGAAAAAAAAGTGCCTAGCATGAAAAAAGGTTGAAAAACTCTGCTGTCGGTGCTCCCGCTGTGGAAGGACAAGCAGATGCGAGTGCGCTGTAGCAATTTGTACAATTAGTTGACTCAACACAGCGTTACGCACCAAACTAAACATCTTGTGCTACTCCAAACAACTTTTGCTCTTGACTTTTTTTAGCTGCCCCGTAACTGCGTGAGCTCAACAACAAGACAATTATCAGACTTTAGCACATATTAATTGGTTCTGCGAGCGTGCATGGAGAGAAGCTATTTTGTGGGAAATGGCAAGTGCACTCATTCATTAACTTCCTTGCCAAGCACTTTTCAGTGATCAATAAGATCCTTTGGCATGACAACGGCCGAGGCAAAGGTGCTTGCAGTCGATAGGAACAACAATCCATCCATTCTGTGTGTCCTCGTTAGGGTCACGGGCGAGCGGGAACCTATCCCAGCTGATTTCAGACACAACAAGATCAGTTCATGCTTCTCACCTCTCCTTATTTCATTTGCATTTCACAAACTGTGAGGTCGGAGATGAGAGGGTGGTGGGGTGGATCGTGGTTGGGGGCGTGGTTTAGAGGGGAGGAGTATATTTACAGCTAGAATTCACCAAGTCAAGTATTTCACATACTGTATATATATATATATATATATATATATATATATATATATATATATATATATATATATATATATATATATATATATATATAAAATACTTGCCTTCACCAAGTCAAGTATTTCTTATATATATATATATATATATATATATATATATATATATATATATATAAGAAATACTTGACTTGGTGAAGGCAAGTATTTTATATATATATATATAGATGTATACAGTATGTGAAATACTTGACTTTCAGTGAATTCTAGCTATATATATATATATAATACAATATATATATATATATATATATATATATATATATATAAGAAATACTTGACTTGGTGAAGGCAAGTATTTTATATATATATATATATATATATATATATAGATGTATACAGTATGTGAAATACTTGACTTTCAGTGAATTCTAGCTATATATATATAATACAATATATATATATATATATATATATATATATATATATATACAGGTAAAAGCCAGTAAATTAGAATATTTTGAAAAACTTGATTTATTTCAGTAATTGCATTCAAAAGGTGTAACTTGTACATTATATTTATTCATTGCACACAGACTGATGCATTCAAATGTTTATTTCATTTAATTTTGATGATTTGAAGTGGCAACAAATGAAAATCCAAAATTCCGTGTGTCACAAAATTAGAATATTACTTAAGGCTAATACAAAAAAGGGATTTTTAGAAATGTTGGCCAACTGAAAAGTATGAAAATGAAAAATATGAGCATGTACAATACTCAATACTTGGTTGGAGCTCCTTTTGCCTCAATTACTGCGTTAATGCGGCGTGGCATGGAGTCGATGAGTTTCTGGCACTGCTCAGGTGTTATGAGAGCCCAGGTTGCTCTGATAGTGGCCTTCAACTCTTCTGCGTTTTTGGGTCTGGCATTCTGCATCTTCCTTTTCACAATACCCCACAAATTTTCTATGGGGCTAAGGTCAGGGGAGTTGGCGGGCCAATTTAGAACAGAAATACCATGGTCCGTAAACCAGGCACGGGTAGATTTTGCGCTGTGTGCAGGCGCCAAGTCCTGTTGGAACTTGAAATCTCCATCTCCATAGAGCAGGTCAGCAGCAGGAAGCATGAAGTGCTCTAAAACTTGCTGGTAGACGGCTGCGTTGACCCTGGATCTCAGGAAACAGAGTGGACCGACACCAGCAGATGACATGGCACCCCAAACCATCACCCAACCATGCAAATTTTGCATTTCCTTTGGAAATCGAGGTCCCAGAGTCTGGAGGAAGACAGGAGAGGCACAGGATCCACGTTGCCTGAAGTCTAGTGTAAAGTTTCCACCATCAGTGATGGTTTGGGGTGCCATGTCATCTGCTGGTGTCGGTCCACTCTGTTTCCTGAGATCCAGGGACAACGCAGCCGCCTACCAGCAAGTTTTAGAGCACTTCATGCTTCCTGCTGCTGACCTGCTCTATGGAGATGGAGATTTCAAGTTCCAACAGGACTTGGCGCCTGCACACAGCGCAAAATCTACCCGTGCCTGGTTTACGGACCATGGTATTTCTGTTCTAAATTGGCCCGCCAACTCCCCTGACCTTAGCCCCATAGAAAATCTGTGGGGTATTGTGAAAAGGAAGATGCAGAATGCCAGACCCAAAAACGCAGAAGAGTTGAAGGCCACTATCAGAGCAACCTGGGCTCTCATAACACCTGAGCAGTGCCAGAAACTCATCGACTCCATGCCACGCCGCATTAACGCAGTAATTGAGGCAAAAGGAGCTCCAACCAAGTATTGAGTATTGTACATGCTCATATTTTTCATTTTCATACTTTTCAGTTGGCCAACATTTCTAAAAATCCCTTTTTTGTATTAGCCTTAAGTAATATTCTAATTTTGTGACATACGGAATTTTGGATTTTCATTTGTTGCCACTTCAAATCATCAAAATTAAATGAAATAAACATTTGAATGCATCAGTCTGTGTGCAATGAATAAATATAATGTACAAGTTACACCTTTTGAATGCAATTACTGAAATAAATCAAGTTTTTCAAAATATTCTAATTTACTGGCTTTTACCTGTATATATATATATATATATATATATATATATAAGAAATACTTGACTTGGTGAAGGCAAGTATTTTATATATATATATATAGATGTATACAGTATGTGGAATACTTGACTTTCAGTGAATTCTAGCTATATATATATAATACAATATATATATATATAATAAATGATAAATGGGTTGTACTTGTATAGCGCTTTTCTACCTTCAAGGTACTCAAAGCGCTTTGACACTACTTCCACATTTACCCATTCACACACACATTCACACACTGATGGAGGGAGCTGCCATGCAAGGCGCTAACCAGCAGCCATCAGGAGCAAGGGTGAAGTGTCTTGCTCAGGACACAACGGACATGACGCGGTTGGTACTAGGTGGGGATTGAACCAGGGACCCTCGGGTCGCGCACGGCCACTCTTCCACTGCGCCACGCCGTCCCATATATATATATATATATATATATATATATATATATATATATATATATATATATATATATATATATATATATATATATAAGTTATACTTGACTTTCAGTGAATTCTAGCTATATAAATATATATATATATTGTACTATATATATATATATATATATATATATATATATATATATATATATATATATATATATATATATATATATATATATAGCTAGAATTCACTGAAAGTCAAGTATTTCTTATATATATATATGTATATATATATATATATATATATATATATATATATATATATATATATATATATATATATGAAATACTTGACTATATATACACACACATAACACTCATCTACTCATTGTTGAGTTAAGGGTTGAATTGTCCATCCTTGTTCTATTCTCTGTCACTATTTTTCTAACCATGCTGAACACCCTCTCTGATGATGCATTCCGCTTCGTCTCCTTGTTGTGTGCGCAGTTGTGCACTGCACTCTCTAAAAGCCCTAGATGTTATTGTCACATATGCATGTACAGTAGATGGCAGTATTGTCCTGTTTAAGAGTGTCACAACATTGCTGTTTACGGCAGACCAACTGCTTTACGGTAGACGAAAACGTGACTGCTGTTGTTGTGTGTTGTTGCCGCGCTGGGAGGACGTTAATGAAACTGCCTGACAATAAACCTGGAGGGGGCGTGGCCTCCAGCTCCGCCAGAATTTCGGGAGATTTTCGGGAGAAAATTTGTCCCGGGAGGTTTTCGGGAGAGGCGCTGAATTTCAGGAGTCTCCCGGAAAATCCGGGAGGGTTGGCAAGTATGCCACTTAGCAGCTATTGTGGTGAACCTGAATGGCACAGAAACTAGTCAGAGGAAAAGTGCAGTTTTTGGGGAGTTATCGACCCACCAAGCCACCTCACTCATGGTGCGTACAACAATAACAGAGAATTAACACCAAGGTTTCTCATTGTCATCCCATTGGGTTGAGTTTTTCCTTGCCCTGATGTGGGGTCTCAGCCCGGGATGTCGTTGTGGCTTGTGCAGCCCTTTGAGACACTCGTGATTTAGGGCTATATAAGTAAACATTGATTGATTGATCGAACGTAGTTTGACCTACTGCACCACACCACCATCAAAACATGCATACACCCAAAACTAAACTGCTATTCACACACTGCAATGCATGCTGGGTAAAGTGAAGTTGGTATGTTGTGTAATGTAATGTAAGTCCCGAAAAAGATCAAAAATCACACCCAGGTTAGAGTCCCACAAGTCCCGCCGCGTCCCAACAGAGTCCGGGGGTGCCTGACATGTCCAGAACCCACCCAGCAAAGTCGCACTGTGAGTGGGGGAAAAAGTTGGAAAAGTGGGCAAAAGTCCCGAAAAAGATCAAAAATCACACCCAGGTTCGAGTCCCACAAGTCCCGCCGCGTCCCACCAGAGTCCGGGGGTGCCTGACATGTCCAGAACCCACCCAGCAAAGTCGCACTGTGAGTGGGGGAAAAAGTTGGAAAAGTGGGCAAAAGTCTCGAAAATAATCAAAATGCACGTCAAGGAGCTGGTCTCCATTTTTGATCTTTTTCGGGACTTTTGCCCACTTTTCCAACTTTTTCCCCCACTCACAGTGCGACTTTGCTGGGTGGGTTCTGGACATGTCAGGCACCCCCGGACTTTGGTGGGACGCGGCGGGACTTGTGGGACTCGAACCTGGGTGTGATTTTTGATCTTTTTCGGGACTTTTGCCCACTTTTCCAACTTTTTCCCCCACTCACAGTGCGACTTTGCTGGGTGGGTTCTGGACATGTCAGGCACCCCCGGACTCTGGTGGGACGCGGCTGGGCTTGTGGGACTCGAACCTGGGTGTGATTTTTGATAATTTTCCGGACTTTTGCCCACTTTTCCATCTTTTTCCCCCACTCACAGTGCGACTTTGCTGGGTGGGTTCTGGACATGTCAGGCACCCCCGGACTCTGGTGGGACGCGGCGGGACTTGGGGGACTCTAACCTGGGTGTGATTTTTGATCTTTTTCGGGACTTTTGCCCACTTTTCCAACTTTTTCCCCCACTCACAGTGCGACTTTGCTGGGTGGGTTCTGGACATGTCAGGCACCCCCGGACTCTGGTGGGACGCGGCGGGACTTGTGGGACTCGAACCTGGGTGTGATTTTTGATAATTTTCCGGGCTTTTGCCCACTTTTCCATCTTTTTCCCCCACTCACAGTGCGACTTTGCTGGGTGGGTTCTGGACATGTCAGGCACCCCCGGACTCTGGTGGGACGCGGCGGGACTTGTGGGACTCTAACCTGGGTGTGATTTTTGATCTTTTTCGGGACTTTTGCCCACTTTTCCAACTTTTTCCCCCACTCACAGTGCGACTTTGCTGGGTGGGTTCTGGACATGTCAGGCACCCCCGGACTCTGGTGGGACGCGGCGGGACTTGTGGGACTCTAACCTGGGTGTGATTTTTGATCTTTTTCGGGACTTTTGCCCACGACAATTAGGTCTTTTGCCCACGACAATTAGGTCTTTTGCCCACTTTTGCACAACACCATATTACGATTACAACAGTAGTGAATATCCATTTACGGATGGTGGTAAGTGAAAGGGTCCCCCAGATAAGCTAGAACAGTGTTTTTCAAACTTTTTTGAGCCAAGGCACATTTTTTGCGTTGAAAAAATCCGGAGGCACACCACCAGCAGAAATCATAAACTCAGTTGACAGTTAAAAGTCATTGTTGCAATTGTTGGATATGACTTTAAAGCATAACCAAGCATGCATCAATATAGCTCTTGTCTCAAAGTAGGTGTACTGTCACCACCTGTCACATCATGCCATGACTTATTTTGAGTTTGTTGCTGTTTTCCTGTGTGTAGTGTTTTAGTTCTTGTCTTGCGCTCCTATTTTGGTGGCTTTTTCTCTTTTTTTGGTATTTTCCTGTAGCAGTTTCACATCTTCCTTTGAGCGATATTTCCCGCATCTACTTTGTTTTAGCAATCAAGAATATTTCAGTTGTTTTTTTTCTTCTTTGTGGGGACATTG
This sequence comes from Nerophis lumbriciformis, assembly GCF_033978685.3. Taxonomy (NCBI): domain Eukaryota; kingdom Metazoa; phylum Chordata; class Actinopteri; order Syngnathiformes; family Syngnathidae; genus Nerophis; species Nerophis lumbriciformis. The sequence goes on along the minus strand of NC_084563.2, from coordinate 28,843,941 downwards.
TTGATTGTCATGTCATGTTTGGATGTACATTGTGGACGCCGTCTTTTCTCCACAGTAAGTTTTTGCTGTCGTCCAGCATTCTGTTTTTGTTTACTTTGTAGATAGTTCAGTTTTAGTTCAGTTCTGCATAGCCTTCCCTAAGCTTCAATGCCTTTTCTTAGGGGCACTCACCTTTTATTATTTTTGGTTTAAGCATAAGACACCTTTTTACCTCCATTTACAAAGCAATTGGCTACCTGCTGCCACCTACTGATATGGAAGAGTATTACACGGTTACTCTGCCGAGCTCTAGACAGCACCGACACTCAACAACAACAACACATCATTTGCAGACTATAATTACTGATTTGCAAAAAAAATGTTTTAACCCAAATATGTGAAACTAGATAATCTCCCACGGCACACCAGACTGTATCTCACGGCACACCAGTGTGCCGCGGCACAGTGGTTGAAAAACACTGAGCTAGAAGAAGCTTTTTGGCAGGTGGTCCAGAGGTCAGTATATGCATGGAATGATGAACGCGATATGACAAACACAAAATAGGAGCACAAAAGCAAGTATACACATACATACATACATACATACAACCACACACAACCCAACAGTAGTCTACCCCCAAGCCACATGTGACAATGCTAATCCTCTAAAGGAGCACTAGCCATTCACACGAGGCATTAGAGATAGGTGCTTAATAGCTATGATCTCACTTTCTTTTTGAAGTTGGAGAATGAATACAGCATCCTGAGGCTCTCATCAAGACGGTTCCAGATCTTTGGTTCCCTGCATTCAACACTTGGAGTCAGTAGACCATGTTTACCTGATATCAGGTCAAAGTTAGGAGTGATATGGGCATGCTGGGGACGATCGATAGAGCCTGAGATTCAGCCTGTGGATGACTTGATAAGTTAGACAAGCATTGTGATAAATATTGAACTCTTAAGAGATGATCATTATGGAATAGATGTGGAGTGGGGGCATTAAACTTGGATTCTAATTTGTGAAGGTAGGTAGGGAAGGTGTTACACCAGATGACATGACATTGGTTAAGATGTGGTTCAAAGAGAGTTTTGTATGGAGTAAGTAGAGCATAAAGAGGAAGATAATGATGAAAGTGAAAGAACAGGCCAACATATTGACATTTATTATATGTGACACTGAAGCATTCCCAGTGCCAGCTTGGACACGCCCGAAACACCTCGTTGGGGAGGTGTCCAGGAGGCATCCGACAGAACAGGATCAAACATTACAGGGAGACAGAACAGGATCGCTGACGGGTCTGACAACTTTCGGCGCCCCTTACAGAAAAGGTGAGAAACACTGGGGAGGGGTGGGAAAAACAAAAATTCAGTCCAAGCCTGGGCCCCTGGAGAGGGGGTCCAGACTGAGGCCAAGGGGGAAAACAACCCTCAAAGCCATAGCACACATAAGTGTGTGTGTAAGAGGGAAACATCAAAGAAAACAAAGGCATACTTGCCAACCTTGAGACCTCCGATTTCGGGAGGTGGGGGGGTGGGGGTGAGGGGGCGTGGTCGGGGGTGGGACTGGGGCGTGGTCGTGGGCGGGGTCGTGGTTAAGAGGGGAGGTGTATATTGACAGCTAGAATTCACCAAGTCAAGTATTTCATATATATATATATATATATATATATATATATATATATATATATATATATATATATATGTATATATATATATATATATATATATATATATACATACATACATACATACAATACATACATTTATATATATATATATATATATATATATATATATATATATATATATATATATATATAGATACATATACATATATATACAATCATATGCATACACATGCATACATACACATACATACATATATATATATATATATATATGTATATATATATATATATATATATATATATATATATATACATCCTGAAAATATGCAAACAAAACTGTGTTTAGATAATTGATACTTCAAACTTGCATAAATAAATATTAAGGAATATAACATAACTTGGCTTCTGAGAGCTTCAAAATGTAATGAATAAAATGCTAAAGTTGTTGATAAACAAGCAATTATTTTAATAATTAAATATGGTCATTATAAATGAATTATTATGATCATTTAAAATTAACTATTTCATATATGTTTATTTTAATGTATGATTCTATGGCTGGATGTAATAAGGAGTCAGAAAAAATACAAATAAAAACAAAATTAATTTTGATGTTTTTAGCAAAATATAGTAAAAATATATTTAGTTTTTTTTGTAATTAATAAATATATTTATTTTTAGGTAAGATAAACATAATAATATAATTTATCTCTAGTCTGGATGATTTAGTTCTTGTCACCCTGTTGTCCTCCTGTCATAAAAAAAAAAGGCTGTCCTCACTCAGGGCCGCATGGAGCTGGAGGGGGCGTGGCCTCCAGCTCCAGCTGAAAATCGGGAGATTTTCGGGAGAATATTTGTCCCGGTAGGTTTTCGGGTGAGGCGCTGAATTTCGGGTGTCTCCCGGAAAATTCGGGAGGGTTGGCAAGTATGCACAAAGGACGTTAGAAAATTAAAAGAGCAAAGCTGATGCAACCAGCCACTTCTACATACAGCTACAAAAGTAAAAACAAACAAAAAAAACATATACATTGTGGTGACCTCTGCGGTGTTCCATGCCATCGTCTGCTGGGGTGGGGGGAAGCATGGCCAGAGACAGGAGCAGACCCAACAAAGCAACCAAAAGATCGTTGTAATCCCGCACAGACTACAAATCTCCGGGTCATTACTACAGTCAAATCTCTGCGGCAAGAGACAACATGGTGTGCATGTGCGTAGTCCCTGCTCTTGCATAAGTAGCGAGAGGCGCCAAGAGGAGGTTTGTCCCACAGTGAATCATTCAGGCTAAACACCATCCAAGACGTTGGACGTTGGAAATGTGTGAACTCTCAAAGGGCTTTGTGATGGTCTGTTAATTGATGGCCCAATTAGAGAAGAAAGGTATGCTCCAGGAAAGACGAGTGGGCTGAGGAGCAGAGAAGTTGCTGCAGGCTGGAAGGACCAAATGTGGGCCAAAGACTTCTAAAGAGGCTTCCCAGTCGGCCACCGGGAGCTGACGTCTCGTTCCAGCCCTGACTCGGGGCGCCAGAGTACCAAGACGACAGTGTGAGGCGCAAAGTCTGCCTGCTCATTGGTCCGTAGAAATGCGCTCACCTCGCTGGAGATGAGTCATTTTCGCAGGCGTTAATTAAGCCGATGGCTGAATCAAAAGTTGGGAGAATGAGAGCAGCTGTCTGCACATTTCCATTTCACACGCCCCACGTGGGAGAGAGGGAGGAAGGGCAGAGGAGGCAGCCTAGGAAGGAGATAAAGGAGGGATTTCCATAAGGAAGGAGACGGGAAGTGGACTTGAATGTTTCAAAGAGCGGGAGGAAAGTGTGCGGAGAGAAGATGAGGAGGTCTACACCATTCATCAAACACCGTGTGATAACATTGAGGTTTTTTCTCCGCCGTCACCGCCATTTGAGTGATATGCCATTCAGAACTGTTTCTTCGTCCTTTGCTTCAGACGGAGAGAAGGAGGTCTCACTCTGTGCATCGACCTCAGCACCCGAGCACCTTCAGTTCACAGTAAAATGAACTGAACACAGTGAGCCCTCTTTTCACTCTTTTACAATCTTTGCCTCGGTGGGCGGACAGGAAGACCCGGCAGCTTTACACACTCAGGAAGGCCTTGGGACTGATTACGAAGCCAAATGTTGTGGGGATAGTTCTGCTTCAAACAGGATGGGCAATATGAGCCCATCAACACGGACGGACGAGCGAGAATGCCGTGATCACGTGACGCCAACGAACAAAAAGACAAATGTCCAACTTTAAGATGTTCAATATTTATTTAAGTTAAATTTATGCTTACAGAAATTAGTATTTTTGTTTATTTATTTAGGATTACAATACAATGGTAAACAATTCTACAGTAATGACATCTAATTTTTCTTTTAATTTGTTACTTGCATTATTATGATATATTATGATGACATTAGGAACACGGTGTGGTTTTTACAGATCCAAGTCTGCATAAAGACAAATATATATTTTTTAATAAATTATTGCATATTGTTCTAACGTGTTGATTGGAAGTCTAAAAGTAACATTCACTCCTAACGTTGTTAGAATAATTATGTGTAAGTTATCACACAACTCTTATGCTTAAAGGCTGTTGCTATAGTTATTATCAATTGTGCTGAAGTTGTACTTTTATATCTGTGCAAAGGGACAACTTGTCGTCTCGTATCAGTGTCTCGTATCTCAACACCAGCAAGACCAGAGAGATCATCGTCGACTTCAGGAGGAGCAGCACCGACCCTGCCCCCCTCTACATCAACGGCGAGCGTGTAGAGAGGGTCCACACCTTCAGGTACCTTGGAGTCCACATCTCTAATGACTTCTCCTGGACAGTCAACACCACATCAATCATCAAGAAGGCTCAGCAGCGGCTACACTTCCTTAGAGTCCTCGGGAAGTACAACCTGAAGCCTGACCTGCTGCTGACCTTCTACCGCTCGTCCATCGAGAGCCTGCTGACCTACTGTATTACGGTATGGTATGGCAGCTGCACTGCAGCAGACAGGGAGAGGCTGCAAAGAGTGGTCAAGACGGCTCAGAAGATCATCGGCCGCCCTCTCCCCTCTCTGACGGACATCTACACCTCCCGCTGCCTCAACAGAGCCAGTGCCATCATCAAAGACAGCACCCACCCTGGCTCTGACCTGTTCCACCTGCTGCCCTCTGGGAAGCGCTACAGGTGCATTAAAACCAAAACAAACAGGCTAAAGAATAGCTTCTTCCCCAGGGCCATAACCATCCTGAACGGACTGCCCCATTGTCCCTCATAACTGCCTTCTCTTCGGTGCAATAACCCATTCCACCAACCACCCTGTTTTTGTTTTGTTTTTTCATGTATATATTCATTTCACACCATATTCATTGCACTTCTACATTTTTTAAATGTTTATATATTTGCACATTGTTTTTCTAGCATGCACACATCGCACTGTATGGAATGGCCTCAATCTCGTTACCTTGCGTAATGACAATAAAGCTGATTCTGATTCTGATTCTTGTGTCCAGACCCGGCCTGCTGACTGCCAAGGGTGAACATCGAGAGCCTTGACGCAGACAAAGCAGAGACAGGGCGATATCACGAGTGTCAGCACATTTCCATTTCATGAATAATCATATATTGTGTCTAACTGGGGCTGCTGAAATGACCCCCCTTCCTTCAGAAGCAGCCTCAGTGATGTAACCAGGGACCTCCCAAATAAATAGAGGAGCACGTGGGACTGTACCTTAGAATGTAGGTTGGAACTGTAACTGAGTGTACAGCCCAATACGTCTCTCCTCATTGAGCAAAATTGAACTCTGTCTCTGCATGATTCCTTGCTTCTTGTCTGTTTAATAGATGTCATCAGTGTTTGCACCTGGCAAATGTTCACCCTAATGTATTTTTATGTATAAAATATACAATTGAAAAAACTTTAATTTTAGTTTATTCTTTCTCCAAAGCATGCAGGCCTTCTGGAGAGAGATTAGTGGGATGCCATCTTCTTTCCCTTCTCTAATACACATTTCAGCCATTAAAATGAGACTTTTACTGCATATCAAGATGACTGAATGTGTTGATCATTGACTCCACTGCAGAGCAGTAAACCAGATGAGAAACATTAAAAACTACAATTTTTCTGCTGTGGAGTTTAGAATAAAAAGCATTTCACCCACTTTCTGTGATGCAAAGAGACTATTTTGCAACACAAAACGTTCAACAAGAGCTTATATCACCATTAGTGGAACATGGAAGCTTTTTATCTTTCACATTTACTAATTACACTGAATACAAATGTGACTTGTCACTCAGGCTGTCTCTCACACACACACACACACACACACACACACACACACACACACACACACACACACACACACACACACACACACACACACACACGCAGTCCCGGAGAAGCAACTAAGAATGAATATCCATGTTGTTGTTATGATAGAACATTTCTATTCAACTGGCGGCTCGCTAGTTGTTTTTAATTTGGCCCGCCTAACATGGCCCAGATAGGCTCCATGAAACCGTTCCAACTATGTGTGCAGGGCACTTCCACAAGCCGCTAACTTTGACAAGCGAGATTTGTGTCTGCAATAGTGCTAAGAAGACACAGCATACCCTAACCCCTCTAACCCACCCTAACCTTAACCCCAACCCTTTAACCCACCCTGACCCTAACCCTCTAACTATATACATATATGTGTATATGTGCATATATATATATATATATATATATATATATATATATATATATATATATATATATATATATATATATATATATATATATATATATATATATATATATATGTCTTAATAAGGTTATCCAAAAAATAGTGCTCGATACCGTAGTAGAGCGCAATATATGTATGTGTGGAAAAAAAAATCACAAGACTATTTCATCTCTACAGGCCTGTTTCATGAGGGGGGGTACCCTCAATCGTCAGGAGATTTTAATGGGAGCATTCGCATACCATGGTTTATATGGGGCACAGAGTGGGTGGGTACAGGCTGGCCTAGGGGCGTGGTGATTGGCTCATGTGTTACCTAGGAGGTGTTTCCGTCTATGGCGGCATGTTGTTACAATTTCGCTGCGCTTGTTGAGGGATGACAGGTCTGGACGGTAAATAATAAACAGTTTCTCTTTCAAGCATAGGTTGCATCTTTTATTACCACTATTGTAAGGTGTGCTGGATGCAAGAATTTGCCATGTTATTGAATATTCAACATTATTGTCTTTGAGGTCCCAAATGTGTTTGCTGAGTTCTGTGGTATTTCGCAGGTTTTTGTTCCTGAAAGAAGCCTTGTGATTGTTCCATCTGGTTTTAAATTCTCCCTCGGTTAATCCTACATATGTGTCGGATGTGTTAATGTCCTTGCGTATTACCTTAGATTGGTAGACAACTGATGTTTGTAAGCATCCCCCGTTGAGAGGGCAATCAGGTTTCTTTCGACAATTACATCCTTTGTTGGTTTTGGAGTCGCTCTGTCTGAGGGCCGACGGCTCATTTTCAATTGTTTTATTGTGGTTTGAGATGATTTGTCGTATATTGTTCATGCAGCTGTAGCTCAATTTAATGTTGTTCTTGTTGAATACTTTTCTTAGGATGTTGTCTTTGGGAAAGTGTTTGTCAATCAGATTGAGGAATTTGTGTCCAATGTTCGTTGAGACGTTTTTGCTGTATGGGGGGTTGTACCAGATGATGTCGTTCCGTTTTCTGTTCTTTTTTGGCTGGTTTCCTGGCGTGGGTTCATAGGTGAGGGTGAAATTGTATCCGCTTTCATCAAGGGCTTTTTGGTACGGGGGGGTTGCTTGGTCAAATTCAGCTTTGCTAGATGACAGCATCGATAGCCTTTTTTTGATTCTGGTAGGTATTCTTTTCGTGGTGGTGGGTGGGTGGTTGCTGTCATGGTGCACGTATTGGAGTGTTGTGTTGGGTTTCGTGAATGGTTGGTAGCTGTTATTTCTCAGGTTGAAAGTGACGTCAAGGAAGTTGACGGTTTGCTTGTTGGCTTCAATCGTGATCCGTAGGCCGTTCTCTACTGACTCAAGCACTAGACTTCGCCTCAGACTACGACTCAATCACAGGCAACGAAAGAAACATCATCATCCACGCAAAAAACTCCATTCTCATCCACAACAGTACACCATGGCAAAAAAAGAACAATGCAACATTTGACGTCACTATGGGAAGTTTTGACGGAGCAGAAACGTGTGAACTCGTTGGGAGTTTCCTCCTCTCCCAGCTCGCTAGCCTCAATCTGAACCTTGGTATTTACCGTGATGACGGACTGGCAGTGTGTCGCGCCTCGCCAAGGAGCAGCGAGAATACCAAGAAGGGCATATGACAAATTTTCAAAGAGAACGGCCTACGGATCACGATTGAAGCCAACAAGCAAATCGTCAACTTCCTTGACGTCACTTTCAACCTGAGAAATAACAGCTACCAACCATTCACGAAACCCAACACAACACTCCAATACGTGCACCATGACAGCAACCACCCACCCACCACCACGAAAAGAATACCTACCGGAATCAATAAAAGGCTATCGATGCTGTCATCTAGCAAAGCTGAATTTGACCAAGCAACCCCCCCCGTACCAAAAAGCCCTTGATGAAAGCGGATACAATTTCACCCTCACCTATGAACCGACGCCAGGAAACCAGCCAAAAAAGAACAGAAAACGGAACGACATCATCTGGTACAACCCCCCATACAGCAAAAACGTCTCAACGAACATTGGACACAAATTCCTCAATCTGATTGACAAACACTTTCCCAAAGACAACATCCTAAGAAAAGTATTCAACAAGAACAACATTAAATTGAGCTACAGCTGCATGAACAATATACGACAAATCATCTCAAACCACAACAAAACAATTGCAAATGAGCCGTCGGCCCTCAGACAGAGCGACTCCAAAACCAACAAAGGATGTAATTGTCGAAAGAAACCTGATTGCCCTCTCAACGGGGGATGCTTACAAACATCAGTTGTCTACCAATCTAAGGTAATACGCAAGGACATTAACACATCCGACACATCTGTAGGATTAACCGAGGGAGAATTTAAAACCAGATGGAACAATCACAAGGCTTCTTTCAGGAACAAAAACCTGCGAAATACCACAGAACTCAGCAAACACATTTGGGACCTCAAAGACAATAATGTTGAATATTCAATAACATGGCAAATTCTTGCATCCAGCACACCTTACAATAGTGGTAATAAAAGATGCAACCTATGCTTGAAAGAGAAACTGTTTATTATTTACCGTCCAGACCTGTCATCCCTCAACAAGCGCAGCGAAATTGTAACAACATGCCGTCATAGACGGAAACACCTCCTAGGTAACACATGAGCCAATCACCACGCCCCTAGGCCAGCCTGTACCCACCCACTCTGTGCCCCATATAAACCATGGTATGCGAATGCTCCCATTAAAATCTCCTGACGATTGAGGGTACCCCCCCTCATGAAACAGGCCTGTAGAGATGAAATAGTCTTGTGATTTTTTTCCCACACATACATATATATATATATATATATATATATATATATATATATATATATATATATATATATATACACACACATATATACACATACACACATATACGTATGTATATATATATATATATATATATATATATATATATATATATATATATATATATATATATATATATATATATATATATATATGTATATATATATATATATATATATATATGTATATATATATATATATATATATATATATATACATATATATATATATATATATATATATATAAACACATATACATTTACATGAAGGCCGTCAGCGAAGAAAAAATAATAAATTAGCCGCAGGGTTCAAAGCGTAGGAAAAAAACTGCGGCTTATTGTCCATCATCCGTTATACGACTTCAACGATGTGATTGGAAATGTCAGATGGGAATATTTTCTTTATTCTTAAAATATTTGGACACACGGTAGTGTCTCTTCTCCGTGTCCTGGTCTGTGACAGACCGGAACAACAGAACTTTTTTTATTGTCCAGAGACATGAAAAGTGACAAATGTTATTGGTTCTTTATCCAGCAGGCAAACACGTCACTTTTCTTCTTCTCTTGTGGCTCCGATCGACTTCTTTTTTGTGCTTACTTTGTCCAATCGCACATGCGAGTGACGTCGAGGCCCGATCTTGGCCACATGGGGGTCACATTGGTGCTACATTAGGGCCACATTGGGGCCACATCTTGGCCACATGGGGGGCATATTGTGGCCACATTGGGGCCACATGGGGACCACATTGGAGCCACATCGGGCCCACATTGGAGCCACATCGGGGCCACATTGGAGCCACATCGGGCCCACATTGGAGCCACATTGGAGCCACATCGGGGCCACATTGGAGCCACATCGGGCCCACATTGGAGACACCTCGGGGCCACATTGGGGCCACATTGGAACCACATTGGGGCCACATTTGGGCCACATAGGAGCCACATCGGCCCACATTGGAGACACCTCAGGGCCACATTGGAGACACCTCGGGGCCACATTGGGGCCACATTGGACCCACATCGGGCCCACATTGGAGCCACATCGGGGCCAGACTGGGGCCACATTGGGGCCACATTGGAGCCACATCGGACCCACATTGGAGACACCTTGGGGCCATATTGGGGCCACATTGGGGCCACATTGGAACCACATTGGGGCCACATTGGGGCCACATTGGAGCCACATCGGACCCTCATTGGAGACACCTCGGGGCCAGATTGGGGCTGCATTGGAGCCACATTGGGGCCACATTGAAGCCAAATCGGACCCACATTGGAGACGCCTCGGGGCCACATTGGGGCCATATCAGGGTCACATTGGGGCCACATTGGAGCCACATCGGGCCCACATTGGAGCCACATCGGGCCCACATTGGAGCCACATCGGGGCCAGAATGGGGCCAGATTGGGGCCACATTGGAGCCACATTGGGGCCACATTTGGGCCACTTTGGGGCCACATTTGGGCCACATTGGAGCCACATCGGCCCACATTGGAGACACATCGGCCCACATTGAGGCCACATTGGAGCCACATTGGGGCCACATTTGGGCCACATTGGAGCCACATTGGGGCCACATTGGAGACACCTCTGGGCCACATTGGGGCCACATCGTGGCCACATTTGGGCCACATTGGAGCCACATCGGCCCACATTGGAGACACATCGGCCCACATTGGAGACACCTCGGGGCCACATTGGAGCCACATTTGGGACACATTGGAGCCACATCGGCCCACATTGGAGACACATCGGCCCACATTGAGGCCACATTGGAGCCACATTGGGGCCACATTTGGGCCACATTGGAGCCACATTGGGGCCACATTGGAGACACCTCTGGGCCACATTGGGGCCACATCGTGGCCACATTTGGGCCACATTGGAGCCACATCGGCCCACATTGGAGACACATCGGCCCACATTGGAGACACCTCGGGGCCACATTGGAGCCACATTTGGGACACATTGGAGCCACATCGGCCCACATTGGAGACACCTCGGGGCCACATTGGGGCCACATTTTACTTGTAAACTAAACAGTCAGCTGTAAAAAAAACAGACTTGGTGTACTTTGGCCTGCAGGGTAAACTTAGTCCAAGGCGACAAGAACCACCAAGTCTTGTGTCTGACAAGGTCCATGGAGGTGGTCTCTAAGTCCAGGACCTTCAAATCCTCCTCATGATGCCACCTCCATCAAACAGACCGGGTCATGGTGGTGCTTGGCTGTGGTGTATGTGCGCGTGAGGGGAAGGCCGATGAGGTCCTTGTGTCAATCACAAAGAGGCCCTTCATGGCCAGCAGGTGGCTGCGTGGGGGGGTTGGGCTCCAGGGCCGTGCACTGGGTCCTAATGAAGGGCCTCCTTTGGTTTTTGCTTGTCACAGAAACCGGACTAGGACCCGGGGCAGACGCAGACTAAGACCCGGGGCAGACGCAGACTAAGACCTGGGCCAGACGCAGACTAAGACCCGGGCAGACGCAGACTATGACCCGGGGAAGACGCAGACTAAGACCTGGGGCAGACGCAAACTAAGACCCGGGCCAGACGCAGACTAAGACCTGGGGCAGACGCAGACTAAGACCCGGAGCAGACGCAGACGCAGACTAAGACCTGGGGCAGACGCAAACTAAGACCCGGGGCAGACGCAGACTAAGACCCGAGGCAGACGCAAACTAAGACCCGGGGCAGACGCAGACTAAGACCCGGGGCAGGCGCAGAGCCCACGCTGTGCTCGGCATTTTGTGAAATGTCAATTAATAGATGAAAGTTCAGGCAAACGTATTCCTAGCCCCTTCCTGCTCAGTCACTGATAGGAACATAAAGGCCAAGTTTCTTCAGGGTGCTGGTCTGGCAAGTGAGTAGTTGTGGGTTTGAATCCTGCTCAGGAAGGTTAGCAAGATTATGTTTTAAAATGTTTAATTTTCAAAAATGAATTTGTTTTGGTACAAAACATGCATCAAAATATAATCTACCGTAAATTCCGAAGAATAAGCCCCAAATTGTTTCCTACGCTTTGGTTTTATCAGCCGTTTTACTGCCCTGTTACAAACAATTAAGGTATGTAAATAAACATTTACAGAATATTTCTGTGTAAATAACTCATTTCACAACGTATAAATCTGCCACTTATAATCTGGTGCAACTAATATATGGGAGACAAAATTCCTTCTAAAATGTAGTGGGTGCAGCTTATATACCAGTATGCTTTGTAGTCTGGAAAATACGGTAATCTTCCACCAAACGGGGGGACATGTTGTTTTGTAGACTAACAGATACTACATTCCTTGGTTTGGAAACATTTAAGGTGTGTAAATAAACTTTCTGTGTAAATAACTCATTTCACAAGGTATATATCTGCCACTTATAGTCCGGTGTGGCTAATATATGGGAGACAAAATTCCTTTGTGGGTGCGGTTTATATACCAGTATGCTTTGTAGTCTGGAAAATACGGTAATCTTCCACCAAATGGGGGAAAACATGTTATTTTTTTAGACTAACAGATACTACATTGCTTCATTTGGAAACAATTAAGGTATGTAAATAAACATTTACTAAATATTTATGTGTAAATAATTCATTTCACAACCTATATATATGTGACTTATAGTCTGTTGTGGCTAATATATTGGAAACAATTATTTTTAAAATGTAGTGGGTGTGGCTTGTATACCAGTATGCTTTGCAGTCTGGAAAATACGGTAATCTTCCACCAAACGGGGGGGCATGTTGTTTTGTAGACTAACAGATACTACATGCCTTGGTTTGGAAACATTTAAGGTGTGTAAATAAACTTTCTGTGTAAATAACTCATTTCACAAGGTATATATCTGCCACTTATAGTCCGGTGTGGCTAATATATGGGAGACTAAATTCCTTTGTGGGTGCGGCTTATATACCAGTATGATTGGTAGTCTGGAAAATACGGTAATCTTCCACCAAATCGGGGAAAACATGTTATTTTTTTAGACTAATAGATACTACATTGCTTCATTTGGAAACAATTAAGGTATGTAAATAAACATTTACTAAATATTTATGTGTAAATAATTCATTTCACAACTTATATATCAGTGACTTATAGTCTGTTATGGCTAATATATGGGAAACAATTATTTTTAAAATGTAGTGGGTGTGGCTTGTATACTAGTATGCTTTGCAGTCTGGAAAATACGGTAATCTTGACAGTAAGAATAGTACAAATGAAGTGCACTTTTTGAAAGTTTTTGCAATAATATAGCAAATGAGGTAGTTATTAATGGATAATGTAGTAACTACACTCAAACAACTTAACAAAAGCTTGTTGATTTGACCCCTGCTGACATGTATTATGGCCAAATGTCAAATACAGTATGAAGATTAACAGTTACCAGTGTAGGGTTGTACAGTAGTATAGTACCGCCATACTAATGAATCATAATCAGCACTATACCGCCTCTGAAAAGTACCAGTTCTCCATTTTTTAATAACTTAACAGACATGACATTGCTGGTTTTAGGCGCAGAGGAGCATGTTCAGCAGCGCGCACACACAGAGTACTTACAAGCAGACAGTGTGTAGACAGAAAAGGGAGAATGGACGCATTTTGGTGTAAAAAACTAAAGATAAAGGTGAAGTTATAATGTAAACAAACGCCATGAGTGGATATACACGTGACATAAACTGTAATGATACCAAGTATAAGAGTGTATCTAGTCGATACTACTATGATTACGTCAATATTTTTTAGCATCACAAAATCTTCTTTCGTTTTAAAAAAAATGTATGTTATGTTTATAAAGTCAGTAAATATGTCCCTGGACACATGAGGACTTTGAATATGACCAATGTATGATCCTGTAACTACTTGGTATCGGATCCATACCTAAATGTGTGGTATCATCCAAAACGAATGTCAAGTATCAAAGAAGAGAAGAATAAGTGATTATTACATTTTAACAGAAGTGTAGATAGAACATGTTAAAACAGAAAATAAGCAGATATTAACAGTAAATTAATAACCATTTTTTTTTACAGTTTGTCCCTCATAATGTGTACAAAATAATAGGTGTATAAATGACACAATATGTTACTGCATACGACTAATTAGGAGTCTTTGTTTGTTTACTTACTACTAAAAGACAAGTTGTCTAGTATTTTATTTAAGGACTAAATGACAATAATAAACATATGTTTCATGTACACTAACATTTGTTGTTACAATAAAGACAATAATGACATTATTTGTGCTCCCCTTTATTTAGAAAAGTATGGAAATACATGTAGGTACTAAAATATTGGTATGGGGACAAGACTATAAAGTGTCAATCAGAATAGCCGACTAAGCAAGATTCAGAGTAAAGACAAAAGTCCACAACACAGGCAGAATATTATCTGTAAAATGTTTGTATATATTTGTTATTTTTGGGGGGTTTTTGACACTGGAGCGTACAAAGAGGGTTTTTTGTCTGGAAAAAACAAAACCAAAAATAATTTCGTTTTTTCCCACAAAGAATGAGAACATTTTCCCTGGCTGTCAAGACAAATGTTTTGTGTTATAATGCTTGAAACACAAAACCTTGTTTTTGCTTCACATTTAGCTTCAAGCGTCTCAGCTTGACTTCACTTTGTATTGTGGAGAAGGTGTCTCATTTTAAAGCCCAGTGTGGCTCCAAATGCTTGCAATTATAAAGACATTTTTTATTTTATTTCCAGCCTGCATTTTAAATGTTTGGTCTTTAGAATTTGCATATGCAAATATTCACTTGTGAGTTCAACTGATCTCCAACTTGCTGCCAGTGAGACAATCGTCATCTCTGGGACTCTCAAAGGATTGTGTCCTTCTGTCCTTGAGAGGAACAACTCTTGCAACACAACGCCACTCCAAATAGTTGTGTTACTATGGCAAGGTTGTTACTTTTAATAATAATAATAGATTTTATAGGAAAGACACTGCGGGGAACACAAAGGACGTAAGACACGGGAACTTGGAAGACACAGAGAGAGAGAGAGCAAGTACGCGGGAGGGAAGCCAGAGATGGGATGATAACTACAGGAGTGAACTACGTTCCGGCGCAGGATCTTCGGTTCCGCTGGTCGACTACTTTTTTCTGTCGACTACTCACACATTTTTCAACCCATTTCAACAGTTCCACCGTCAAAACATTCCTCTTAACCAGGACCAAAAACTAAGTTGTTTTTTGAACTGGAATAATTCCCGCTTTTCCCGAAATTCCAGGAATTCCATAGTACCATTTCTCAATCAAAATTGTTATTACTTCAACATTTCTCAACTGTTTTGAAAAATTCCAACACTAACCATTTCAACTCATTCAGAACATTCACGTCTTATAACAATTACCAAAAAAAATCCCGCTTTTCCCAAAATTCCCGAATTTCCATGACATTCCCATTGAAATGAATGGGACATTTTTCAAAGTTCCACAACTCCCACATTGTTTATCTGATTCAAACCGTTCTAACTTCAAAATGTTCAAAATTGTGTTCTTTCTTTCAACAATTTAAAAAGAATTCCCGGATTTCCAAGAATTCCCAGTATTTAGGGACATTTTTCCCCATTCAAAATGAATGATCCAATTTTTCAAACTTCCACCATTTCCACATTTGTCAACTTATTCAAACCATTACACCTTCAACACATTCTGCTCATCCTGGATATGCAAACTATAATTTTCCCAAGTTAAAAAAAATTCCAGGAATTCCCAGAAATTCCAGTTTTCCAAACCCTATGTTCACCCTTTTTTCTGTCGACTACTCCTTCCACATTTTTCAACCCATTTCAACTGTTTCACTGTCAAAACATTCCCCTTAATCAGGACAAGAAACAAAGTTGTTTTTTGAACTGGAAAAATTCCTGCTTTTCCCGAAATTCCAGGAATTCCGTAGTACTATTTCTCAATTGAAAATGTTACTACTTCAACATTTATCGACCAATTTGAAAGATGTCAACACCAACCAGTTCAAATCATTTAGAACCTTAATTTTCCAAAAATGTCCCGCTTTTCCTAAGTTCCATGAAATTCCTTTTGAAATGAATGGAACATTTTTCAAAGTACCAACAGTCCCACATTTTTTATCCGATTCAAACTGTTCCAACTTCAAAATATTCAGCCTGTTCAAAATTGTGTGCTTTCTTTCAACAATTAAAAAAAAAATTCCTGGATTTCCAAGAATTCCCTATTTTTAGGGACATCCAAAATAAATTATACATTTTTCAAACTTCCACCATTTCCACATTTTTCAACCTATTCAAACCATTCCACCTTCAACACATTCCACCGTCCTGGACATTCAAATTATCATTTCCCAAGTTAAAAAAAAAGTCCAGGAATTCCCAGTTTTCCAAACCCTATTTCCACACTTTTTTCTGTCGACTCCTCCTCCCACATTGTTCAACCCACTTCAACCGTTTCAATGTCAAAACATGTTTTTTGAACTGGAAACATTTTCGCTTTCCCCGGAACTCCAGGAATTCTATAAAACGATTTCTCAATAAAAAATATTACTACTTCAATATTTCTCGAACAATTTGAAAAATTTCAACACCAACCATTTCAAATCATTCAGAACATTCATTTAAAAAAAAAAAATCCAGCTTTTCCTGAAATTTACCAAATTCCATGAAATTCCTATTGAAAAATTAAAAAAAATGTAAAAAGTTTGCTTTCCCCAAAATTCCAGGAATTCCGTGATATGATTTCTCAATTAAAAATATCACTACTTCAACATTTCTCGAAAAATTTGAAAAAATTCAACACCAACCATTTCAACTCATTCAGAACATTCATTTTCAAAAAAAATTCAGCTTTTCCTGAAATTCCCCAAATTCCATTAAATTCCTATTGAAATTAATTGGACAATTTTCAAAATTCCACAACTCCTACATTTTCTTTATCAGATTCAAACAGTTTCAGATGGTCATGTCTGGAGGGCGAGGCAGGCATAAATAGCAGCCTGATTGGCAACTGCAAGCAGGTGTGCCAGGCTGCCAATCAGGGACAGGTGAGGAAAACGAGCGCTCAGGGAGACATGCAGGAAATAAAACCAAAATAAGAGCGCTGACAGGAAACAAACAAACAGAGGAAAACCCAAACATAACCAAACTGTCCGTAACAACAATGTTGAGAATCCAAACAAATTGGCAAGTTTTAAAAAATTGCGTTGTTTTAATTCGGTAAAAAATGACTTCCCAACTTTTCCACTGCACAAGGGACCGGGGCCCACTCAAATATTAACACCGGATTAGTCATCTTACTCACGATTTTATTTGTATTTAATGATTATTTCAAACATAATTATAAACCTTGTCGTAAAACTTTAGTCATATTTTTTGCACTTGAGAAACTTCTCTCTGACTTTCCTCTGATTTTATGTTTTTATGTTTTTATGTTTTACAGCCCTTTGAGACTTTTGTGATTTAGGGCTATATAAATAAACATTGATTGATTGATTGATTTTATTTATTCTATTTTATTTATTTATTTTTTATCTTGTTCTATTTCTGTTGTGTTTGCTCGGTACTCGTATTATCTTTTAACCTGCCCATTGTACAGCACTTTGGCCAACCCTGTGGTAAATTTTAAATGTGCCTTATAAATAAAGTTGATTTGATTTGATTTAGATGATTGTAGAGGTAGCCCTCTAGTGGGTTCTTTGGACCACCACACACTGCCACGAGAGCCCGTATTAACATTTTTATTTTCATAAATGTTAAGAGCCTTTTGCTTTCCAGCAAAATGTATTTTTCTGAGTTCGTGTCTCTCTCTCTCTCTCTCTGGCTCCCACTCCAACTACAACTACAATTCCAACTATGTGTCTCATTCCGGTTGCTGCTAATAAAGGTGACAGGTGATTAGATAACAAGGCCCACCTGGGCCATCTACTTATCTGTTGCTGTCTTTGATGCCGGTCCTGGTACACCCCTTTCCGGGGAAGGCCCGCAGGCCACACCCCCCTCCACAATGATGTTTAAAGTAGATACGTCCACCATGAATTGATTAACGTTACCATGAATTGATTAACGTGGACTTAAACAAGTTGAAAAACTTATTGGGGTGTTACCATTTCGTGGTCAATTGTACGGAATATGTACTGTACTGTGCAATCTACTAATAAAAGTTTCAATCAATCAATCAAAAGTCTATTCCACCTGAGAACCACTGCAGACCACGGACCACAGCTAAGGGGCACTCACCACCCGACCATGGGCCCCGGCCCTATGGTTTAGAAATAGTGGGATACATTCTGGTTACAACATGCTTGGATTGTTAATGGAAGGGAGATGGACGAGGCAGCGTGGTGTGAAATTTGTTATTACGTTTGCTGTATGGAATTCATCGTTTGGAAAATGACTCCCGGTGTGATTGCCCGCATCTTAAAAATGTATTTCCCTGCACGTACACGTTCTCTTGTCAGCCAAGCTGCTTACTCTCCTGGATATGCTTTGAAAAGCAGGATGGAAACGAAAAGGGGTGAAGGGAAAACAAACCAGAGAACATGAATTTTTACACCTTTTTTTTTAAACAGGACCATTTCCACGGAGCCCGTATAAAGTCGTTAATGACAGACAAGTTATTCTAAACAACACGTCGCTTTAACGAATGAACGTAACCTTTAAGGACTCACGCTCCCTTGGAGGACTGCGTTCATCATAGTGCCACAAGAGCAACATTACAGTTTCTGTCTTGTCTGATGATGAAGTATCTCTGCAGATGCACCCCGAACAACAGAGAGAAAAAAAATAACAGGGTCACGGCTGAGCTGGAGCCTATCCCGGCTGACTTTGGGTAAGAGAGGCCAGGTCACAAGTCAGTCACTGGACACATGTAGGTGAAGATGTACCTTCAAATGTAAGTCATGCTAGTTCCTAGCATTCTGCAAATCCTCTATTCAGCCATGTTTCAACATCCTTTAGTGGAAAACCATTGCAGGAATTTGAGAAAGTGCATTCAGCAAGTCCTGAATCAACTGAAACATTCATTGAATAACACAATATGCTCTTTGTGTTTTCCATAAGCACACCCCTCCTCTACCTCCAAAAAAAAAAAAAATTAAAATCAGCAAATGTTATGTGACTTGTGTGTGAAGCTTTTGCAGATCATGTGCAGATTGTGTGTCTCACCACAAAGACTTGGCCTAGAACTGTCTCATTACAACTACCTTTTCACAGAAGGGAAACCAAAAAAAATGCACATCCGTAAAATGAATGGAGTGCTCCTGCTGTGTGAGATTGTACGGAAAAAGGTATTCACGTCTGACAAAGTAAATCCAACACCCAATCAGCCAATTGTGACACTTGTCCTTGCAAATAAGTGTACATGTGTGCGGCTATGCTGTATGCTTTGAATGGGGAAAAAGTAGCGCCAACTGGTGGACGAAAGTCCATCCATCCATCTTCTTCCGCTTATCCGAGGTCGGGTTGCGGGGGCAGCAGCCTAAGCAGAGAAGCTCAGACTTCCCTCTCCCCAGCCACTTTGTCCAGCTCTTCCAGGGGGATCTCGAGGCGTTCTGTCCTGGGTCTTCCTCGTGGCCTCCCTAGGGAGGCGTTTGGGTGTTATCCTGACCAGATGCCCGAACCACCTCATCTGGCTCCTCTCCATGTGGAGGAGCAGCGGCTTTATTTTGAGCACCTCCCGGATGACAGAGCTTCTCACCCTATCTCTAAGGGAGAGCCCCGCCACCTGGCGGAGGAAACTCATTTCAGTACCCGTGATCTTGTCCTTTTGGTCATAACCCAAAGCTCATGACCATAGGTGAGGATGGGAACGTAGATCGACCGGTAAATTGAGAGCTTTGCCTTCCGGCTCAGCTCCTTCTTCACTACAACGGATCGATACAGAGTCCGTATTACTGAAGACGCCGCACCGATCTCACCATCCACTCTTCCCTCACTCGTGAACAAGACTCATAGGTATTTGAACTCCTCCACTTGGGGAAAGAACTCCTCCCCAACCTGGAGATGGCACTCCACCCTTTTCCGGGCGAGAACCATGGACTCGGACTTGGAGGTGCTGATTCTCATCCCAGTCGCTTCACAGTCGGCTGCGAACCGATCCAGTGAGAGCTGAAGATCCTGGCCAGATGAAGCCATCAGGACCACATCATGTTTAAAAAGCAGAGACCTAATCCCGCAGCCACCAAACCAGATCCCCTCAACGCCTTGACTGCGCCTAGAAATTCTGTCCATAAAAGTTCAGAACAGAATGTGTGACAAAGGGCAGCCTTGGCAGAGTCCAACCCTCACTGGAAACGTATCCGACTTACTGCCGGCAATGCGGACCAAGCTCTGAAACTGATCATACAGGGAGCGGACCGCCACAATCAGACAGTCCAGTTACGTCTGACAAAGTGAATCCGACAATCAATCAGCCAATTGGGACACTTGTCCTTGCAAATAAATGCTTTGAATGGGGAAACGTAGCGCCAATTGGTGGACGAAAGTGAAAAATAATCTTAATTGAACTCTTCACAGAAGGGATGGCTTTGTTAGGTTAATTTCAGATATAAAATGACATTTTCAATGGAACATTTCGTCACATATCTGGTGTTTGTCTTGCCAAGTGTCTGAAAAGAGAGCATGAACCCTTCCATCTATGGAAGTCCAGGCAGGACTGAGACAAGACTGGTGAACCAGTTTTACATGAAGCATGGACACTTTCAATATAGGGGCGCTTTTGCCCAAAGAGAAAGGAGTTTCAGAAACCATTGACAATGTTCTGGAGTCATTAGATCTGCAATGTTTCTGCAGGCAAGCTAGAAGGCAACAACTCAACACTTCAATTAAGTTGAAGGGGTGGGACTGGGGCGTGGTTGTGGGCGGGGGCGTGGTTAAGAGGGGAGGTGTATATTGACAGCTAGAATTCACCAAGTCAAGTATTTCATATATATATATATATATATATATATATATATATATATATATATATGGGGGTGGGGGTGGGGGTGGGGGGCGTGGTCGGGGGTGGGACTGGGGCGTGGTTGTGGGCGGGGACGTGGTTAAGAGGGGAGGTGTTTATTGACATACACACATATATATATATATATATATATATATATATATATATATATATATATATATATATATATATATATATATATATATATATATATATATATATATATATATATATATCTACATCCTGAAAATATCCAAACAAAACTGTGTTTAGATAATTGATACTTCAAACTTGCATAAATAAATCTTAAGGATATAATATAACTTGGCTTCTGAGAGCTTCAAAATGTAATGAATGAAATGCTAAAGTTGTTGATAAACAAGCAATTATTTTAATAATTAAATATGGTCATTTTAAATGAATTATTATGATAATTTAAAATTAATTATTTCATATATTTTTATTTTAATGTATAATTCTATGGCTGGATGTAATAAGGAGTCAGAAAAAATACAAATAAAAACACAATTAATTTTGATGTTTTTAGCAAAATATAGTAAAAATGTATTTAGTTTTTTTTGTAATTAATAAATATATTTATTTTTAAGTAAGATAAACATAATAATACAATGTGTCTCTAGTCTGGATGATTTAGTTCTTGTCACCCTGTTGTCCTCCTGTCATAAAAAAAAAGGCTGTCCTCACTCAGGTCCGCATGTAGCTGTAGGGGGCGTGGCCTCCAGCTCCGGCTGAAAATCGGGAGATTTTCGGGAGAATATTTGTCCCAGGAGGTTTTCGGGAGAGGCGCTGAATTTCGGGAGTCTCCCGGAAAATTCGGGAGGGTTGGCAAGTATGACCATAACAAATGTCATTTTTGATTCGACATGTTCCCAACATAAACTAAAATCATCTCTACTTTAAGATTTAAGTGTGTGATTTTGCCACAAGTTGGCGCTACGTTTTCCCACTGAAAGCATGCAGTAAAGTTTTTTCACCTGTTTACGCTTTTCTGCAAGCGTGACTTGAACTGGAATGGGTTAGGGTTATGGTCAATGGTCCTTCTAATTGTTCATGGGTGTGAGCAAACATTGAGTGGAGCGACACTGTGGTCACGCCTGCAGCACACCTGACTAAATAACAACGTACTCAGCAGACAGCAGTCATTTCCATGACATTATTGTCTAATTAACGTGTTTTGGCCCACTTACAATGACAACAACAACAAATATTGTTTTTCAAGAGCTGTGTACTAGTATTGTGTGTCTGCTTTGGAAATAATGTGGACCCTTTCAGAGATCACATCATTTACTTCCCATGAAACCCTTCACATGTTGCACAATGAGATGTAAGCATGGGATCATGTGTACATTCCTGTGACTTTCTGATTTGTAAAATATATATTTGTATTAGTATTTCTTTAATATATTAACAGCAATTCATGATTGACATTAATAAACGAAGATTTTTAATAAATGACAGTAGAATATTTGTTTGGTAAATCATAGTGTAACCACCTGGAATGACACATGATGTGTGGTGTTGGAGTCGTCCCACTTTTTGTGTGTCTGTAAACGCATCACTGGCTAAGTGCCTTATGTGCGTGTGTACAAGTGAGAAAGAGCGAGCGGGTGCTGTTGACAAAGTTTGTTTTGGTCTCCTTTGTACGGCAGAAAATGAGCAGTTTTGCCGGATAAAAACTTTTTGACCAAAGTTTTGGTCGTGTGTTTATAAAGAGTTGTGTTCAATAAAGTGATGATGGAAGTCATGTCCTCCTTAAAGCATGTTTCTGTTTTATCTAGTGTTTATCTAGTGTTTTTCATGTTTTTATTTCTATTACATTTTTTAAATTTATATTCTAACTTTCTATTTTTTTATTGTTTTCATACTTTGTAGCACTTTGAGATTTAAAAAAATGTAAAGTTCGTTACAAATGTAATTCATTATTATTATTATTATTAATATTGTTATTATTATTATTAAAGCGTCTGGACAGACGTTACAGTAGCAGAGTTATGTCCCATTTTACATTTCATAGCAACTTCTAAAAAAATGTTGTTCACTTCCTGTCATCAATCTGTTACATAAATGAATACATAAATAACAAGGTTGTCATTAATAAATATTTCAGTTGTGATTGATATAATGACGTGATGGTGACAATGCACGCTGATTTGTAACTAGCATGTTGTGTATGTATAGTGCACTTTTTTAAATTGCTTTTTATTATGTAATTGCAATCTTGTTATGCCTTTTTCATCTTGTTGTGTCATTTTAATTTGAATTGTGGATGCTAAATGTGCCCTAAAAGGACCACAAATGGAAATTAGCCATCTTTGTTCCTGAAATAAACAAACACAAATGATGATGTTGTGTCTCGCTATTGATGTTGAATAACAAAGTCTATTTTAAGTTTAAAAAAAACAAGTTATTTCAGCTTTTTTATTTTTTCTGATAAATAAACAGTGTAGATATTTAAACATTCTGGTCTTTAAAGGGTTCAGATAGCACAGATATGATAATATATCGTAATTGCTTTATTGTTTACTTGTATGTTTACTTTTATAGGGCCATAGTTTTTACATATTGTGATAATATATCGTAATTACTTTATTGTTTACTCCTATTTGTATTCTTATAAGGCCATCGTTTTTACATATCATGATAAAATATCATAATTACTTTGTTTACTTTTATAAGTTTTTTTTAATTACATACTATGATAATATATTGCAATTACGTTATTGTTTACTCTTATCTATATGTATGTATATGTATGTATATATGTATGTATATATGTATGTATATAGATGTATATATGTATGTATATACATGTATATATGTATGTTTTTATGTATGTATATTCATGTATATATGTATGTATATACATGTATATATGTATGTATATTCATGTATATATGTATGTATTTGCATGTTTATATGTATGTATATACATGTATATATGTATGTATATACATGTATATATGTTTCAAGTTTCAAGTTTCAAGTTTATTCACAATACCATATAACAATTATAATAGTAGTGAATATCATCATCTTTACTCTTATAAGGCCATTGTTATTACATATTATGATAAAATATTGTAATTACTTTATTGTTTACTCTTATTTTTACTCTTATAAGGCCATCGTTTTTACATATCATGATAATATATCATAATTACTTTGTTTACTCTTATTTTTATTTTTATAAGTTTTTTTTTATTACATACTATGATAATATATTGCAATTACTTTATTGTTTACTCTTATCTTTACTCTTATAAGGCCATTGTTATTACATATTAAGATAAAATACCGTAATTACTTTGTTTACTTTTATTTTTACTCTTCTAAGGCCATTGTTTCTACATATTATGATAATATATCATAATTACTTTATTGTTTACTCTTATTTTTACTCTTAAAAGGCCATTGTTTCTACATATTATGATAATATATCATAATTTACTTTATTGTTTAGTCATATTTACTCTTAAAAGGCCATTGTTTATGCATATTATGATAATATATCATAATTTACTTTATTGTTTACTCATATTTTTACTCTTATAAGGCCATTGTGTCATGACTTGGTCCTTGGTGTTTGCTTTTCCGGGATGCAACGGAAAGTTGGCTCGGGCGAGACGGGAATGTAAGTACATTTTTATTTAAACTACAAAAAAAGGAAGTAAACAAAAGCCGAGCACAATGGCGGAGAACAAACTATGAAACCAAATACTTGCACAAAGGCAAAAACTATGAACAACAAAAAACACTAACTGGCAATAATAAACAAAACTTACTTGGCATGGACAAAAAGGAGCAGCGTGAACGATGGACATGAAAAAAGAGTCAGAACTGTGCAGAGCATAAATGTGGGGATGTCGTCAGAACGACAAACTGAAAACAATGAACTTAAATACTATAGACATGATTAACGAAAACAGGTGCGTGACTCAAAACGTGAAACAGGTGCGTGACGTGACAGGTGAAAACTAATGGTTGCTATGGTGACAAAACAAAAGTGCACAAAAAGTCCAAAAAAAAAACCGAACATGACCAAAACAAAAACATGATCACACAGACATGACACTTGTTTATACATACTATGATAAAATATCATAATTACTTTGTTTACTCTTATTTTCACTCTTATAAGGCCATTGTTTTACATTTGATTATAAAATTACACATTTACAATGGAACAACCAATATGAGTGTACACTCTTTTAAGTTTACATTCGTGTTATGACTTTTGGTGTGATTTGTTTTTATATTTTTAGTAAAAGTTACGCAGTAAAAAAACCACATTTAAATATATATTGCTGCAAATCACTGACCTGGTAATCCAAGAAGCAAATACTCTGTTGAGTGTATTTATGGAAATGTGCTTTAAGGGTAAAAACAATATAACTAAATCAATTATTTTTCCTATTTTCCCAACATTTTGATGAAAAACGACTTAAACTGTTCAGATCTTTCCTCTATAAGAAGTGTGTTGACAAGAACAACTCCTGTAATGTTGTCTTCCACCCTCCACCAACTGCACATTTCTCCTTCACATTTGTACGATAAGAAGAGTTCCTTTTGTCACAAAAGGTGTTTTTTCTCCCTGCCTGTGCTTGCCCACACCTCCTTCCATCCCAAACATATTTGTGTATCCTGCAGTCTTTGACACCTGGAGATGAAAGTCTGCAAATCAAGTGTTATATTTAGATGAGAACACAAGTCAAAGACACGTTCAGTGACAGCGAGACACGTCAACACACGGGTGTCAGTGTTCCACAAGGATGAACGCCAGCGCTCAAGCTAAAGTGACTGATTGCCTAATTTCTTCAGAGGATCGCGAGCAGGAGAGCAAGCGCGAGGCGAGGAAGATGTCATCCCTCCTTTGCAGGCGCCGGGTTATAAATAGGAAATAGGTTCTCTTAAAAGTGGAGATGTAACACGCTTTGTCTCCGCCGCTGTAATGCAGCTTTGAAAGCTTTGAAAGCAGCCGGCACAAGAAGTTCCTCCCTCAGCGCCAACATAAGGAACAAGGAGCCTCCTCCAGAAAGTCAGAGCCAGAATTTGACAGCGAATCAAGACAAGCAGGACCGAGACACATTTATGGCAAATATTGTCTTATTTTGACATTTCCTACGGAGATTCAGATGGTAACATGACTACCAGGCTATGGAGGATTTCATTAGGATGACTTAGACTTAGACTTAGTTCCTCCCATTCCTGTTGGAACATTGGGCGACGAGTCCCCTCCATTTGTTCCGGTCACTGGTGAGCCGTCTTGCTCCATGCCAGCTGACTCCCATCTCTCTCAGGTCTTCCTTGGCTGTTTGTCTCCACGTCCTCTCTTCCTCTTTCCCCCTTCTGGCACCCAGTCCATTGGCACACTTGCCGGTCTCTCTCTTGGCAGTCGGAGTATGTGTCCAGCCATTCTCCTTCTCATGTCAGCGACTATGTCAGACCACGGTGCTACCCCTGCCCTTCTCATCACCTCTTCATTGGTGATGTGGTCTCTCCATGAGATCCTCAAGATGTATCTGAGGCACCGTCGGTGGAAGACATCCAGCTTGTTGGTAATGCTTGATGCCTTCATCCACGTCTCACAGGTATAGGTCACTGTAGGGATGACCACTGACATATAGAGGCGCAGCTTTGTGGACGTACTGATAGATTTTGATGACCAGATGTTCCGGAGGCGTTGGAAGACTCCTGCAGCTTTTCCGATTCTGGTCTGTACATCCTTTTCTGCGTCTCCAGTGTTTGAGATGTTGCTTCCAAGATACTTGAAGTTCTCAACGTACTTTATGCCTTGTTCGCCTGCGATGAGCAGTGGAACGTTTTGGTCTTGTGCGACGGTCATGGCCTTGGTCTTCTCTTGGCTTATACGTAGGCCGACTTTTTCCCCTTGCTCATGCAGATTGTTGGTCAATTTTTGGAGTGCAGCGTAGGAATGGCTAAGCAGAGCCAAGTCGTCCGCAAAGTCCAGATCTGCCAGTCTGCCCCCTCCCCACTTAATGCCGAGGTTTGCTCCGACGACAGACTTCCTCATGACAAAGTCTATGACAATGATGAACAGTAAGGTAGACAAGATGCAACCCTGTCTTACCCCGGTCACAATGTCAAAGTCGTCGGTTGTGCTGTTGGTGGTTTTCACTCGACAGGTGGAGTTGTGGTACAGGGCTCTGAAGATGTTGACATACTTTGATGGTATACCATATAGCTGTAGGATCTGCCACAGTGATTCCCGGTGGATGCTGTCGAAGGCTTTCTTGAAATCGATGTAATTGATTATGAGGGGTGTCTGGAGTTCTTGGCACTGTTCCATGATGTTGCGAAGAGTGAAGATCTGTTCCGCGCAGGACCTTCCCTTTCGGAAGCCGGCTTGCTCTTCCCTTAAGATGTTATCTACCTCGTCTTTTAGGCGTTGGAGCAGCACACTACAGAAAACCTTCCCTGGGATCAACAGCAGTGTGATGCCCCGCCAGTAGTTGCAGTCTGCGAGGTTTCCCTTCTTTGGCAGCGTCACTAAAACCCCCCTGTCTCCGGTCTGCAGGGACCTCTTCGGCATGCCAGATCAGGTTGAACAGGTGCGTGAGGCTCTCCACGACCACCTCTTGACCGTGCTTCAGCAACTCAGCAGATACCTCGTCAAGTCCTGGTGCCTTGCTGTTCTTGAGGCTCTTGATTGATTGGGCAACCTCGGTCCTAGTTATCTCTTCTGAGGTGACTGTTAGAGTTGGGGCTGGTGTTTCCCGATCAAAAAGAAAGAGAGTGGGAGGTGTTGGCTGGTTGAGAACCTCTTTGAAGTGCTCCACCCACCTTGCCTTCTATTCCTCGTCGCTTAGGAGTGCCCTGCCATCGCTGCTATTGACTTGCACCCCGCAGCTGCTCCTGGAGCTGGTTAGCTCCCGCACAATCCTGTAGAGTGTTTTAGTGTTGTTTTTCTCTGCTGCCTCTTGTGCTTCTTTTGCTTTCTCCTCCAGCCACCTCCGTTTGTCTTTCCTGCAGCTCTTTTTTACTTCTCGGTCCAGGCGTCTGTACTCCTCGTCTTTCATCCTCCAGCATCGGAGCCTCCTCTTCTGTTCTCTTTCCATCTTTGCCATCTTCATTTTGTCAATCAATTAGGATGAGATGGACTTTATTCATCCCACCATGGCTGCAGAGCACATAGGGCTGGGCCATATGGACGAAAAAGTGCAGTGGTGGTCAAAAGTGTACATACACTTGTAAATGTCATGGCTGTCTTGAGTTTAATCAACTCTAATTTTTTTGTGACAGAGTGATTGGAGCACATACTTGTTGGTCACAAAAAACATTCATGAAGTTTGCTTCTTTTATGAATTTATTATGGCTCTACTGAAAATGTGAGGGTGAAAAGTATACATACAGCAATGTTAATATTTGCTTACATGTCCCTTGGCAAGTTGACCTGCAATAAGGCGCTTTTGGTAGCCATCCACAAGATTCTGCTTGACCACTTGACCACTAAATTGCTGCAGTTCAGCTAAATGTGTTGACATGGACTTGTTTCTTCAGCATTGTCCACACCTTTAAGTCAGGACTTTGGGAAGGCCATTCTAAAACCTTCATTCTAGCCTGATTTAGCCATTCCTTTACCACTTGTGAGGTGTGTTTGGGGTCATTGTCCTGTTGGAACACCCAACTGCGCCCAAGACCCAACCTCCGGGCTGATGATTTTAATTTGGAGCTAATCCTCCTTTTTCATTGTCCCATTTAAAGCAGCAGTTCCATTGGCAGCAAAACAGGCCCAGAGCATAATACTACACCACCATGCTTGACGGTAGGCATGGTGTTCCTGGGATTAAAGGCCTCACCTTTTCTCCTCCAAACATATTAACATATTGCTGGGTATTGTGGCCAAACAGCTAATTAATTATTTATTCATAATTCTATTTAATTTGTTTAATTAAGAAACATCCATATGATCATGTATCATTATTTCAATTTTAATTAATCAATTTTATTAATAATTATATGTAAATGTATTTTCACATTATATTTAATTAGTTGTTTTTTTAATCAGCCTGACGTAAGCCTTGAAAATAATCTGATTAACATGTACTTTCATATCATTTGACATGTTTATCCTATTAAACTCGAAATAAGTTAGATATAATTAATTAAAATTAAGAGTGAGATGACTAACTCTGTCCCTCTTTGGTGGAAAAGTTGGACCCTGATGTCAAAAAAGGACAAAAAATAATAAATAAAATAAATAAATAAATAAATAAATAAATAAATACAAATTAAAAAAAAATAAAATAAAAAATAATTAAAAAAAAAAAGGTCAAGAAGCCCTGCTGTAGTTCCTCACAAGTCAAGTGTGTGTTGAAATAGTGTGTAGTCAGCGAGGACTACACACTCGTGTTGTGTGTTTGTGCATGATTGTTGCATGAAAACGCCTTTCCAGCATGACATCATTGGATAATGGCTCCATCAGGAGTGTGACAAAGTTGTTTCTTTCAAAGTCGCCGCATGATTGACACTTGCCAAGGACTGCCCTGTGATTTTGATGATGTACACTAAATAGACGAAGCCTCCTCTGGAAGGAGGCGTTAGGACACGTAATGAGGCGTTCTATTCATGAGGGTGTTCTTCTCATCTGCCGCACAGCCAGCTAATAAACATCATCCCGTGTACACACTCTTTGTTCTCTGCCTAACGCATTCTGATGGGTTCAAAGGCCTGGGAAACATGGGATGGGAGCGCCAGCACGAGCAGGGGGACGCATACATCGCGTGCGCGCCTGTGTGTGTGTCTTTGAGCGACTGCATGTGTCTGGAGACCAATTACATCTCCGAGTTGCTCTTCAAATGAGGCACGGCGAATCAGTGCCCTTCCCTGATTTAGCGTCTGCCAGAATGAAAACAAACCTTGGCGGCGAGCGCCTGCAAGCGCAGCACATATACGTTTATAAGACAGCTTTTTCCCTGCGCTATAAGTCAGAAGCTCATTTTGGCGAGCTCCGTTATATAAGTAGTTTTTTTTTCTTCTTTCCCTTTTGGTTCCTGCAGCTGCAGCTGTTTTGCCTAACAGGTGAGGACGTAACAACAATATTGATTTTAGACAAACAAATGGCTGCCAACTCACTGGCTGGACGGACGCCGCCGGTAAACAGAATAAAAATATCAACATTGATCGGGAGAAAAAACAAATAGCCAGCGACTGACTGACATTGGCTTAACTTGGATGTAAACAACACGGTGTGCAACATTGCGTGGGTCTATAAACCACCTTCAATCTCAAGATGCTTCAAATTGATCAGCAATGCTTGGGACAACCACACCCTTGTGTGGTGTTCGGGTCTGTGGGACCCCTTTTCATTTTTTATTAAAAGAAAAATCATACAATTATTTAATTTTTCAAACTGAGACTCACTGATTTTGGCTCATTTTCTGTGAAGAACATATATCAGAATACATATTTAATGAACACACACCATACACCCCCCCCCCCCCCCCACCCACCACCCCCCCCCCCCCCCCCCCCATACATATAAGATGTCCGGGTACACTGGCTAATAGAAGTGTGGAAATTGATGTTCTGTGTACCATACACCCCCCCCCCCCCCCCACACACACACACACACACACACACACACACACACACACACACACACACAATCACACACACAGCAGGCCTAGACAGGAGGAGGACAGAGTGTAGGTACTGTTGCGTTTGGACCAGTTGTTCCTCCCAGGGAATTCAAGTTGCTGGTCACTCCCAAGCTCTTTTATGACACGTACAGCTGAGTAGAAGAACCACTAGAGACAGAATACGTATTTTGTAATTTTATTTCCAAAGCCTTTGGAAATAAACTTGAGACCAAATTCCGTACAGAAGCGCTCACTCGCACAGCTAAATTGGTCTAACTTTTCATACGGCAAAACTTCTTCTTTTATTTCGTCTCTCTTGCCTCCACCCTCCTTGTCCCTTTCTCCACAGCTGGGCAAAGGGAAAGATAAGAGAAATAATTTATTACTTCTCCCCCTTTCTCCCCGCTCACTCCAGGTCCCTTTTGTTTATTATCTAAAGTCGGTTTTAGGCGAAAAGCAGAGAAGATCTCCCCCTTGACATTCTCAAAAGTTGGCACACAGTATTTGCAGACAACCAAAAGATAACAAATAAAGAACACTAGCTGTTTTGTAATATGACTATAGTTTAAAAGAAGTAACACACAAATATGGATACATCTAATTATCTGCCTCCGTCAGTACACAGAACATCAGAGGGTCAAATGTGCGAGAAAATGAGAGCAGACAGTGTTGACAAACAATGTTGCAACCTTGTGTGGGAATCGCAGGTGCAGAAACACAAAATAAGAATCCCTGTGGGATGCAGAAACTGCCAGAAAAATTTTCCGTGCAACGTTCATATTGTTGTTACTCAGCCAGCGTTTGTGGTTCTGATGGACCCAGTGCATTTTGTGGCTTTTAATGCCTCACAATCAAACACTTTTATGTTAAAATACTGAACAGATGCTTATTGGGATAAGGTAAACATCTGTTCAGTATTTTAACATAAAAGTGTTTGATTGTGAGGCATTAAAAGCCACAAAATGCAAGGGGTCCATCAGACCCACAAACCCTGGCTGAGTAACAACAACATGAACATTACACAAGGGTTAAAGAAGTCACATTATGATGCTAATCTATAATTAATTGGTCGACATAACTTCTCGGCACTTACGGCTGTGGTTGCGCCACTTTGCAGTCTGCCACATGTTAAAGAGCAACTGAATTTTGCCGATTGTTCACAATCATTAACAAGTAAAAATCGTCTCGTTCAAGGTAGCTAGCAACGCAGCTAATATTAGCAAGCAACTCTACTGCTAAATCACTTTAAAAATGCATTCAAAAAGCGTCAACAATACTTTATTTACGTTCTGTAACCTGTATAGTAACAAACTGTAGCACCATTGTTATTGTAAGAGTGAACTTTCTAGCCAGGCTACGGTATTAGCCGTGAAAGCTAACTACGGTAAAAGATAAGCTAGCTTTTACGTCAACGCAAAACACGTTTGAGTTTGTAACGCACAACACAATGTGATAGGACACCAATCTGTACTGAGTGAAAAACATGAACAATTGTATTACAGTACCTGTTAAGTATTATTTCGTGTTTTGTTTGTACACAGCGAGCCAGACAGTGTTGTAATAACATGATCAATATAAAGTGTGACTCACTCCATGGACAGTTGTCTGTATGGTCCAGCTGGCCAGGGACGTTTTGTCTGGTTTATTTGGGTAAGCACTCCATTTATGTCACAATATCTTGTCTCCAAAGCTTTGAGTCGATTTCACGTCACTCTCTCGGCTTCCGTCTGCTCCAACGTCTCACTCTGCTTCATGCTGGCTTCTAGAAGCAACAGTTAATCATTCGTTCATTCAGCTTCAAGAAAATACGGTTGTGAATCCTGGTTTGTCCAAAAAAAGTTGTCTTTGTTGTTTGTTACCAAGTGAGCCATGATTAAAAGACTCACATTGATAAAATGTGTATTAGTAGTCGAACCTCGGATTCAGGAGGAACAGTGTGGTTTTCGTCCTGGTCGTGGAACTGTGGACCAGCTCTATACTCTCGGCAGGGTCCTTGAGGGTGCATGGGGGTTTGCCCAACCAGTCTACATGTGTTTTGTAGACTTGGAGAAGGCATTCGACCGTGTCCCTCGGGAAGTCCTGTTGGGAGTGCTCAGAGAGTACGGGGTATCGGACTGTCTGATTGTGGCAGTCCGCTCCCTGTATGATCAGTGCCAGAGCTTGGTCCGCATTGCCGGTAGTAAGTCGGACACGTTTCCAGTGAGGGTTGGACTCCGCCAAGGCTGCCCTTTGTCACACATTCTGTTCATAACTTTTATGGACAGAATTTCTAGGCGCAGTCAAAGCGTTGAGGGGATCTGGTTTGATGGCTGCAGGATTAGGTCTCTGCTTTTTGCAGATGATGTGGTCCTGATGGCTTCATCTGGCCAGGATCTTCAGCTCTCACTGGATCGGTTCGCAGCTGAGTGTGAAGCGACTGGGATGAGAATCAGCACCTCCAAGTCCGAGTCCATGGTTCTCGCCCGGAAAAGGGTGGAGTGCCATCTCCGGGTTGGGGAGGAGATCTTGACCCAAGTGGAGGAGTTCAAGTACCTCGGAGTCTTGTTCACGAGTGAGGGAATAGTGGATGGTGAGATCGACAGGCGGATCGGTGCGGCGTCTTCAGTAATGCGGACGCTGTATCGATCCGTTGTGGTGAAGAAGGAGCTGAGCCGGAAGGCAAAGCTCTCAATTAAGCGGTCGATCTACGTTCCCATCCTCACCTATGGTCATGAGCTTTGGGTTATGACCGAAAGGACAAGATCACGGGTACAAGCGGCCGAAATGAGTTTCCTCCGCCGGGTGGCGGGGCTCTCCCTTAGAGAGGGTGAGAAGCTCTGCCATCCGGGAGGAGCTCAAAGTAAAGCCGCTGCTCCTCCACATCGAGAGGAGCCAGATGAGGTGGTTCGGGCATCTGGTCAGGATGCCACCCGAACGCCTCCCTAGGGAGGTGTTTAGGGCACGTCCGACCGGTAGGAAGCCGCGGGGAAGACCCAGGACACGTTGGGAAGACTATGTCTCCCGGCTGGCCTGGGAACGCCTTGGGGTCCCACAGCTTCCCTGCTTAGGCTGCTGCCCCCGCGACCCGACCTCGGATAAGCGGAAGAAGATGGATGGATGGATGGAGTATAATAACACATTAATAAAGTGTGTAGTAGTATGCTAACACATTAAGAAAGCGTGTATTTGTGTAAAAAAATAAATGTCATCAAATATAATAACTGATACATTAGAGAATATTAAAGTTTAAAATATATGCAATTGCATGTAGTCCCTGAAGGAATACATGTAGTAAGAAAAGATCAGGTACTTTATTAACATATAGATTATTTCCAGGCTTCCATGGGCCACGTCTGTGTTCTGCATGAAAACAATTCTGAGGTCAACCAAAGTCTGAAAGTGAAACTTGACTGCATTTAGACAAGGAGAAAGAACTCCAGTCAATGTTGGAAGAGGAACCTCAGCCAGAGTAATCTTCT
The DNA here is from genome assembly GCF_033978685.3 of Nerophis lumbriciformis. NCBI lineage: Eukaryota > Metazoa > Chordata > Actinopteri > Syngnathiformes > Syngnathidae > Nerophis > Nerophis lumbriciformis. The sequence continues at coordinate 28,809,818 of NC_084563.2, read as the reverse complement.
TGAGGCTTGATGTGCAAAGTATAAATATACATGCTCCAGCAACATAATCCAACATTCCATGCTTCCATTAATCCTTGCTGCTGCGTTTATCTCCTTCGCTGAGGGACTCAGGACATCGCTCCCACTCGCAGGTAAGCCTCCTCCCCACACCTCGGCCATGGCCGCTAATCCCGCATCCCAACACAGATTAGCGAGGCGCTAAGAATCCAGGCGAGAAAGAGAGAGATGTCGGAAGTTTGTTTTTATTTTCTTTGGACCCGGCGTTTATACGACACCTCGGTAAAACACGGCCAGTAAATTCCCTGCCTTCAGTCGGCAGCTCATAACTCAGCTGGCCGTAACTCAGCTTTAAACACATTTGTGCTCGCTTGTCCTGTCGGCAGGTAAATCAGACGTTTAGGAAAATGACCAAAACACAACTAAAACTCCACTTCATGATTAAAAGAAAGTCTGACGCACAGTCAGCTGTTTCTGTGAGATTAGGAATGTTCTCTTGGCCAAAGTTACCTTCCGCAAGCATGCATGTAAGATACTCGACTAGCCACAGGTCCGGGGGTACACAGCTGGGGTAGGCTCCAGCTCCCCCGAACAAGCTAAGCGGTAGAAAATGATGTCTTGCTGATGATCATTCAAAGATTACAGTTGGTTCAAAATGTGGCTGCTATAGACCTTGGACTAGGACAAGAAGTTGGATCACATCACACCGATACTGGACCACCTGCACTGGTTCCGATACACTTGAGGTGCCAGTCTACATACTTAAACAATATCAAACAGTTTAGCACCATCCTATATTGCTGATTGTACTGTACACTATGGTCCGTCCAGAAATCTACATTTCAAGAACCATCAATCAATCAAAGTTTATTTATATAGCCCTTAATCACAAGTGTCTCAAAGGGCTGCACAAGCCACAACTACATCCTGGGCTCAGATTCCACAGGGAGAAAATGTGGCTGCTATAGACCTTTGACTAGGACAAGAGAGTTGGATCACATCACACCGATACTGGACCACCTGCACTGGTTCCGATACACTTGAGGTGCTAGTCTACATACTGAAACAATATTAAACAGTTTAGCACCATCCTATATTGCTGATTGTACTGTACACTAAGTTCCGTCCAGAAATTTCAAGAACCATCAATCAATTAAAGTTTATTTATACAGCCCTTAATCACAAGTGTCTCAAAGGGCTGCACAAGCCACAACTACATCCTGGGCTCAGATTCCACAGGGACACAATGTGGCTGCTATAGACCTTGGACTAGAACAAGAGAGTTGGATCATATCGCACCGATACTGGACCACCTGCACCGGTTCTGGTACACTTGAGGTGCTAGTCTACATACTGAAACAATATCAAACAGTTTAGCACCATCCTATATTGCTGATTGTACTGTACACTATGGTCCGTCCAGAAATCTACATTTCAAGAACCATCAATCAAAGTTTATTTATATAGCCCTTAATCACAAGTGTCTCAAAGGGCCGCACAAGCCACAGCTAACATCCTGGGCTCAGATCCCACATCAGGGCAAGAAAAAACTCAGCCCTATGGACATAATGAGAAACCTCAGAGGGGACTGCAGATGTGGGCGACCCCCTGGGCGACCGGTGCAATGGATGTGTAGTGGATCTAGTTAATAGTGTGAAAGTCCAGTCCATAGTGGATCTACTTAATAGTGTGAGAGTCCAGTCCATAGTGGATTTAGTTAATAGTGTGAGAGTCCAGTCCATAGTGGGACCAGCAGGAGATCATCTAGGTGGAGACAAGTCGCAGCATAGAGATGTCGCTGACTGATGCAAAGATGAGTGGTCCACCCCGGGTCCTGACTTCGAAGTCAGGTTTGGTCTGAAGTTGTAAATGGATATTTGGTGGGTAGATTTTGAAAGAAACTGTATTGTACTGTATCTTGTATATTATATCATGATGTAGATTTGAACTGTCCATAAACTGTGTGCTTCTCGGGATTAACTTTTTGCAGAACAGACTTTGATATTAACAAAAGGAACAATAATGTCATACAAAATGATGTCTGTCTGTAAATAAATGATTAAATAATTCTTAATAAAGTGTAAAAAAAATGGTGCAAAGTGTGAAAACCCGAGAAGAACTAACCTCTGCAGGTTCAGTGCCAGTAGGTCACAGGTCTGTAACATTTAATTAGGTCTGTAATTCTAATTAAAGTATGGAAAGTCATTATTATTTCATGTTATTGGACCAAATTTGTTATGATCCACTGCCCGGGTCATGTTCTGTTTGGTTTTTGGACTCCCTCAGTTCCTGTTTTTGTGCACCCCTGGGTTTGTTTTCTGTTGCCATGGGTGCTTATTGTTTCCACCTGTCTCTGATTGGTGTTCAAGACGCTCACCTGTTTCCCGAGCACTAATCAGAGCACTATTTTACGGTCAGTCAGTCTGGCTTCCTAATTTGCTACCCGCAACTGTTGACGACTTTTTGATTCCTGTTTGTGTATGCTAGCTGCCGCGCTAGCCTCCTTAGCTTCGCCTCCCGTGCTATGAGCACACCTTTATTTTTTCCTGTATGATTTCTCCCAATAAATCATTTCCTACCTGCACGCTGTGTCCGGAGTCCGTCTGCATCTTGGGAGAACGACCCCCGCATCACCATGCGACCCGGTCGTCACAAAATTATTATTTTAAAGAAGCACATTTGTTGTATTTTGTTATTTTAGTTATACATGTCATGACGTGGACTGTGGGATGGTTTGTTTTCCCGGAATGCAAAGGAATCGGATCGGACATGGGATGAAGGTGAATACATCTTTATTTTAACACTAACTACAAAAGGGGTACAAACAAAAGGCGCACTCAAAGCAGAGATAAACTTGGCTAAGAAAACAGTAAACTAGCACAAAGGCAAAACTATGAACATAAAACAAACAACACTTACTGTGGCATGAGCGGAGCATGAAATAGACATCAACATGAAACCATGAACAGGCATGAGTGACTAGGGCCGGGGTGCTCACACTTTTTCTGCAGGCGAGCTACTTTTCAATTGATCAAGTCGTGGGGATCTACCTCATTCATATATATCATTTATATTTACTTATTTATGAAATATATGTTTTTGTTAACAAGTTAAAGGTGTTTAATGATAATGCAAGCATGTTTAACACATATAGTTAATATTGTTAATACATTAAAGGTGTTTAATGATAATACAAGTATGTTTAATACATATAGTTAATATTGTTAACAACTTAAAGGTGGTTAAAGATAATACAAGCATGTTTAACACATATAGTTAATATTGTTAACAAGTTAAAGGTGTTTAAAGATAATACAAGCATGTTTAACACATATACAGTAGATGCCTTTCTTTCATGAAGACAAGAATATAAGTTGGTGTATTACCTGATTGTGATGACTTGCATTGATTGGAATCAGACAGTGGTGATGATAACGTCCGCATTTTCGAATGGAGGAGAAAAAAGTCCTCATTTCTGTCCAATACCACATGAAAGTGGTTGGTTTTTGGCATCTTATTTGTCCAGCTTCCGTACTCCTTTGTATACACTTTACAAGAAATACATTGACGGCAAACTCCGTAGCTTGCTAGCTTGTGCACGCCAGCTTTCTGAGACTCTTAGTTTGGTAGCGCAGGCAGGATGAAGCAGAGCTTTTATTGTGCAGTCGGTCTTTGGAGTTTTGACGACAGGTACGGCGCCAGAGTCTGTTGAAATAAAGTGTTTCTCGCCTTCCAGTCGGTAATTTTAATGAGCTGGCAGCAGCCAGCGTCATCTCAGAAGACCCTCGGGTGTCGTGAATGTCAATCAAGTGACGAAAGTGACGTCATAGTGAAGATTTATGATCGCTCATTTTTAGGACTGTTTTTTTAATGCCTGGCTGGTGATCGACTGACACACCCTCCGAGATCGACCAGTAGATCGCGATCGACGTAATGAGCACCTCTGGACTAGGGTAATGTTGCCAGACAGACTAACTGAAAAGGACAGGCTTAAATACGAGTGACATGATTGATGACAGGTGTGTGAGTCCGAACGTGAAAACAGGTGCAACTAATGGGTTGACATGGTAACAAAGCAAGGGAGTGAAAACAGCAACTAAAAAGAGTCCAAAAACCAAACAGAACATAACTTAAACAAAACATGTTCACAGACATGACAATACAGTCCTGGCCTTTTCCTCGTCAATCCACTTTTTATTTATTTTGCTCTGTTCAGCGTGTTCTACCATCCTACGACCACTTCCTGTTGGGCTAGCTTACCGGACCGCCAGTGTCTTTGTCCGTGCAACCAACCAAGCTTTATTCTTTTGGTTTTGTAACGTTTAATCGGACGTAATTTAAATTGATGTGATGACTATGGAGATGTATATTGATATCAGCCCTAATCCTGGGTGGAAGTGCTTGGGAAGTAGATGAACTTGGCTCCACAATACAGTCATCATGGTCTTTGGGCGAACGTCTGGTGACAGTCAGGGTAGTTTCCTCCCATTTCCACTTCTAAACCCTGGAAGAGAGCCCAGGCTTGGTGGTCATGGCAGCAGGAGTACAAGAGATGTGCACATTGTTTATTTGTCCTGCCAGCACTGGTTCTGTAATGGAGGAGAGAGTCCACCTGCTCCCGCGGCGCCAGTGATGTGCACTTGCATCGGCTGCTTCAGAAAACAATATGGAGGAAAAGCCCTTTTTCCACGTCCCCCTGGTGTGATTGTGAAGGCCCGCCGTGGCGTATTTATCATGTGCCTTCCTGTCTGCGCTCGTAGCAAATGAAGCGGAGCCACTGATTTGTTGTCGCGAGCTCCAGCAGGACAATGGCTCCTGTTTCTCATCGTAGCCCAGCTTTATGGACTAAAACCACAGGAGCTTTGCAAATGAGGCTGCAAGCGAGGAGCGAGGAGGTTTCTTACGCGCCCGCACCCAGAGTCTGCTGGGCTTCCACGTGTCTGCAGGAGGACGCTCAATCCCCGGTCATTAAACCTCAGGGCATCCCAGAGGGAAGGAAGGACGACATGTGGACCTGGAACTTGACATTACGTCTCTTCTTCTTGGAAACCAGACTAAAGGCCAGAAGGAGAACATCCATCCAACCACGCACAGCAACATTTTCTCAAAGGATGATGCTAAAGAAATGAAGCTAGGACATACACTATTTTGTCAAAAGTATTTGGCCACCCATCCAAATGATCAGAATCAGGTGTCCTAATCCCTTGGCCCGGCCACAGGTGTATCCAATCAAGCACGTAGGCATGGAGACTGTTTCTACAAACATTTGTGAAAGAATGGGCCGCTCTCAGTGATTTCCAGCGTCTTCCAACATCAATCAATCAATCAAATCCTTTATTGTCATTGTCATAATAACACTTAAGTCATACATGAACAACGAGATTTTGTTTGAGCTTTGTCCAGCGGCATAGAAACTGTATTGATGTGCAGGTTGACAATAGTTTACATTTTAGCATTGTCAGGAAGATGGCGATAAGAGGGACGTGGGGGTGGGAACAGTCAGATGTCTGATGGCTGTTACGTTGATGTTGCAGCAATGCAATGTCCAGAGCACAATAATTGAGGTGGTGAAGAGTGAGGTAATAAGATGGTCCGGGGCAGCAAAGGGGCAGGCTGTTCATTTAGCAGTCTCACAGCCTGGGGATACAGACTGGGAGACATTCTGGTGGTCTGGTACCTCCTTCCAGAGGGTAGCAGCTTGAAGAGGCCATGTGCTGGCTGGTATCTGTCCTTCAGGATGTTGTGTACTCGCTTTAGGCAGCGAGTTGTGTACATGGCACTCATCTCTGGGAGTATCGTCCTTGTAATTTTCCCTCTCCGCTTTAACCACTCGCTGGAGGGCCTGTTGGTTGGCTTTAGTGCAGCTAGCAAACCACACTAAAAATCCGTAAGTGAGGACACTGCTGATGGCACAGTTGTAAAAGTTGACCATTGATTTCTGCCGAATGTTTGCACATTTTAGTTTCCTCAAAAAAAAAAAAAGACGTTGTTGGGAACATGAAGCAAGGTCTGGTGTGGATGAACTTGACTGGCCTGCACAGAGTCCTGACCTGAATCCGATAGAACACCTTTGGGATGAATTAGAAGGGAGATTGAGAGTCAGGCCTTCTCCACCAACATCAGTGTGTGACCTCACCAATGCTGGAAAATTGTTATAAACACACTCTGCAACCTTGTGGACAGCCTTCCCAGAAAAGTTGAAGCTGTAATGGCTGCAAAAGGTCATATTGAACCCTATGGGTTAGGAATGGGATGGCACTTCAACTTCATATGTGAGTCAAGGCAGGTGGCCAAGTAACATCAAAACTGTCGCCGCCATTATGATGTGCAGTCATGTTTTCTAATGACCGTAAATATACCAAATATCACTTTTGCTTGGCAAGTTTACCTGCAATAAGGTGCTTTTGGTAGACATCCACAAGCTTCTGCTTCAATTTTTGACCACAAAATTGCTGCAGTTCAGCTAAAAGTGTTGCTTTTCTGACACGGACTTGTTTCTTCAGCATTGTCCACACCTTTAAGTCAGGACTGTGGGAAGGCCATTCTAAAACCTTCATTCTAGCCTGATTTATCCATTCCTTTACCACTTTTGAGATGTGTTTGGGGTCATTGTCCTGTTGGAACACCCAACTGCGCCCAAGACCCAACCTCCGGGCTGATGATTTTAGCTTGTCCATTGGCAGCAAAACAGGCCCAGAGCGTAGTAATCTTAATGCTCTCGCTCTATCTCTGTGTTTCCCCTCCGTGTTTCCTTGTTGACTTCGTCCCCGCGTCAACGAGCTGTGCGTCTCGTCAGCCATAGTTCTCTCTGCTTGCCGGACTGCCTCTTCGATCCTGGACCCTCGCTTGGAAACGGACCTCCTACACCTCACCATTTTCCCTGACCATTTGCCTGCCCCACAGATTGCCTTCATGCCTTGTTCCTCCTCTCAAGTCAACACTAGGTAAAACCCTCAAGTAATTACACACACACTCTTGGATTTTGGTCACACTCCATTCTCTAGCCTAGTTTATATATATTTAGTATTGTGAATTATTATATATATTGTGTGTGTATATATATATATATATATATATATATATATATATATATATATATATATATATATATATATATATATATATACATACAGTATATATATATATATATATATATTTATAATAAAACATAGAGCAACATCAGCCCCTTGTGGAACTGTGCCGTCACTACTCCCCCTGCATACATAACAGAAGTGAGAACAAGTAAGGTTCGCTAACGAGTGAGCTTGTTTCTGTGCTTCTGATCGTCTCCCCGTCCTGCAACTCAGTGCGGCGTTTAGGCAAGAGGAACAGCGAGCAACTGCGGCTAAGGCCAGCGCTCAAAACATTTTAAAATCCTATTTTTATTGATATTTAATTGAAAAAAAGTGATATTTTAACGCAAAAAGCGGATTTCCGTGTTTCCGTGCAGTGTCAATGCAGGTAGTAAATGTGCCATGCACTCACTGAGGCATCAAAAACCCATCACTGGGGTTTAGCATCCATCCAGGTGATGTTACAGAGTGTGCAGGTGTGTTCCATAACAACCCTTGAAAGCAACGCTACGCATTTGCTTACCAGAAGCAAAACTAAAAGAGGACCAGCCGACTCCAGAGACCCGCAGGCTCTTTGACCCATTTTTGCCCCGGACTTGCTGCTTCATCACAAGCAAACACCACCCACTGCACCTCCACGCTGCACGAGTGCACGCCTGTGTACGAGTGCTCTTTCACCCTTTCTCTTGCACACTTTGTCCCGGTCCTTCCGCACGTTCTCACATCTCGTGTCCAGCACGCCCACATGGATCCTGTTCCACTAAACGTGCTCGCAGCAGGCTCAGCCTGATTCAAAGAGCCGGGGAGAAAAGTCCGCTGATTGATGATGAGGGCCGAGATATTCGCAGGCGCAGCAGAAACGGCCCAAACAGGTTATCTGGGACCTGCAGGCACTGAGCTACTTTTCATGTGCCGGAGAAAAAGTGCTCAGGACCATTAGGCCCACACACACACACACACACACACACACACACACACACACACACACACACACACACACACACACACACACACATTCTTGTATTTGTGACCTTCTGGAGACCTGAGAAAAATGCCTCCCTCTTTAGGACCAGCCTTTCTAGATATATAAAGAAGTGTATTTACAACATTAATAATACATGCATATTATGCAAATATAAAAAAGCTTGTTGTGAAAAATTTGTTGGAATTTCACAAGAAAAACTTATAATTTTGGCAGTATTATAATAAAAGTTGTAATTATACAAAATTTTACAAGAAAAACTGAACATTTGTGCAATATTATGATAAAAGTGAGAATTTTACTCAATAACAGTTGCAATTTTACAAGAAAAGCTTAAAATTTTGGCAATTTTATGAAAAGTCGTTATTTTACTCAACAAAAGTCACAATTTTATAAGAAAACTAACATTTGGCCAATATTATAATAATAATTGGAATTTTACTCTGCAAAATTATGACAAAGGTCATCATTTTAATCAAAAAATTTCACTATTTTACAAAAAACTACAAAAAAATTGGCAACACTGTGATAAGTCAGAATTTAACATGACAAATACCACCATTTTGCATTAAAAAGTAACAATTTTACACTAAAAAGTCATAATTTTACGAGAAAATATTGCAATATTACAGAAACAGAATATGAGAAATTTGTACCAATTTTATAAGACAAAAGTCGACACAAGTTTATTTTTATTTTTTTATTATAATTTTTTTTGTTTGGTTTGTAATCGTTTTTTTAATCTTCATTATTTCCTGCAAGTTATTACAGTATGTCTCTATATACATATTTATTGTATTTTTTTAATTACTTTTGGCCAGAGGGGGCGCATTTTAATTTCTTACATACACAAACACACACATGTGATAACATATGTTGGCCAGAAGGGGAGCACTTCAAATTTTTACACACACTTGTTATTTCATATGTTGACCAGAGGGGGAGCACTTTTAAAAACCGACACACAGTTTTCAGCACAATCCCATTCAAGAGCGGACAAACATTACAAGGGGACAGAACAGGACCGCTGACGGGTCAGCCTATTTCCGGCGCCCCTTTAAAAGGTGGAAAACAAGTAAACATTGGTGGAGGGGATTAGTAAACAAACATTCAGTCTAAGTCTGGACTCCCGGGGAGGGGGGTCCAGACTGAGACCAGGAAAAAAAAAACCTCAATAGTCAGAGCACACACAAACAAGTTACAAAGGGCAGGCATGGCGGCATAGCATAGTGGGTAGAGCCAGAAACCGGAGGGTTGCAGGTTCGCTCCCCGCCTCTTACCCTCCAAATCACTGCCGTTGTGTCCTTGGGCAGGACACTTCACCCTTGCCCCCGGTGCCGCTGACACTGGTGAATGAATGACGGGTGGTGGTTGGAGGGGCAGTAAGTGCAAACTGGCAGCCTCGCTTCCGTCAGTCTACCCCAGGGCAGCTGTGGCTATGAAAGTAGCTTACCACCACCATGTGTGAATGAATGATGGGTTCCCACTTCTATGTAAAGCACTTCTAGTGTCTAGAAAAGCGCTATATAAATCTAATCAATTGTTATCATTATCATTATTACAAAGAATACACAAGACTTGCAACAGAGTAAATTTGAACAATCCCTCCTTTTTTGGGACCACCCTAATTTTGACAGATATCACCAGCAGGGGTGAAAATGAGACATTCTCTAATAGATGCAATGGTTTTCCGTATTGGGACCATGATTTCGGTCCTAACTTGTTCACCGGTCCTCATATGGAAGCTACTTTTCCTTGTGGGTGTCTCAAGACGGGTAGGAATACAAGAACACACACACACACACATTTATATATACCGGCCGGAGCTGAATATTCACAATTTCCCATGAGCGCGGACCAAAAGCCTCCTTCTCCTGTGTACTTGTGCAGAAGTTAGTGCTGAGGATGCAGGCAGGTGAGCATCGGAGGTGCTGTTAGCGTGATGAGCAGTAAAGCAGCACCTATCAGCACTTATGGCGTGAACCGAGATGCCCAAGAATGCTTTGCACATCTCGCACAGACGGTTGGTTGACGCTCCACCAGAGTGTCGCTCCTCTCCCAACCCAGCGTTTGGAGTCTCTCCCGCTGACGTAAGGCCGATGAGGAGGGTTGTGGGTAAGAGCAGGGTGATGTAATGCTTTGTGAAGGTACAAGTCTTCATCTTCTCTTCTTCCTCCACCCCTCCTTCTTTCTGTCTGGCTTCCTCCTCTGTCATCTCTTTTTGTCTTTGGCAGGCTCCCCTCCTCCGCAAGTCCTCGGGGGGCTTTGGAAGCCAACCCATCAGCGCCCTCGCATGGCCAATAAGGGAGCAGCACTTTGACGGAAAAGAAAGAAATGGACCACTTGGAGTCTGGCTGAACCTCTTAAAGGGGAGTTACACATTTTTTGGAATAATCACAGTAATCCAGTGTGCCTCTTAATCACTCTAATAAAAACAATACTCCATTTTCATGTCTAAACCTGAATATTAACAAGTGTTAGAGATATTGTTATTATGAGTGCTGACACAGACAGACTATTTTTACAAAACTAACTAGCTTATGCTGCCATGTTGGTATATTGAGCTGCTGCATGGCCTCTGAGTTCGAGCTCCAGCTTGTGGTGCCCAAGACAAGACTTAAAACCAGGGGAGACAGGGCCTTCTCTGTGGTCGGCCCTAAGCTCTGGAACACTCTGCCCCTCCATGTTCGAACTGCTCCCACAGTGGACTGTTTTAAGTCTCGTCTTAAGACCCACCTTTATTCTCTGGCTTTTAACACTACGTGAGTTGTGTGGTCCTCTGTTGTCCTCTGTGTTTTTAAAATTTTGATTTCTATTTACTGTTTTAATTGGTTTTACCCTTTAAAATCGTTTTTAATCATATTTATTTTGTATTGTTTTTAATTGTTTTAATATTGTTGTGCAGCACTTTGGAAACATTTTGTTGTTTAAATGTGCTATATAAATAAAGTGGATTGGATTGGATTGGTGAAAGTGTTACAGTTGGAGGAGGGAGTTGTGACAGCACAGAACCACAAGGGGGCAATATTGCTCGATGTATTTATTATATGTATATATAATCAATATAATAAATAATGAACAATATAATTTAATTAAACAACAAAGGAATGGTGTGTGTGAACTAGATCCAAAAGAAGTGTATGGTGGAAGACTATGTGTATGAATAATTAGCTGTTGAGTATTATCATAATCCAAAGGGGCTAGGCAAAAGGTGTCCGTGATCCAAGCGAGGTCCGTGGGGCAGAGAGAGGCGTCAGAGTCCGTGTCCTGATTATTAACAAGTGTTAGTGATATTGTTATTATAAGTGCTGACACAGACAGACTATTTTTGGACAGCTCACTAGCTTATGATGCTATATTGACATATTGAACTGCTGCATCTCCTCTGAGTTGGTGAAAGTTAATTCTAGATGATGAATCATGTCTCTCACCTGGATAGTAGAAGGTTGTGGACATAAACCCACAAGTTGGTCAACTTTGACATCCGGAGATGGCGGGAAAAAGCACGAATATTAGTTTGTTTATAGCGAGGATGAGGAATTGTTCATGTAAAGAGGAAGATGTACTGTAAACATCAGTCTTTATCCCAGTCAGAGCAGACATTGTACAGTAAGTGAGTGTTTTATCATGTTTGTATAGCTTAGCCAATTATTGCTTATGAAAGACAAGAACACATATGTTTATATTTTTTATGCATTCTAATGTGTAATAATCACAGTAATCACGCTAATAAAAATAATACTCATTTACATGATTATTAACAAGTATTAATGATATTGTTGTTATAAGTGCTGACACAGACAGACTATTTTAGACAGCTCACTAGCTTATGCTGCTATATTGACATATTGAGCTGCTGCATGGCCTCTGAGTTGGTGAAAGTTAATTGTAGATGATAAATCATGTCTCTCACCTGGATAGTAGAAGGTTGTGGACATAAACCCACAATTTGGTCAACTTTGACATCCAACTTAGACCCGCAGATGGCCAGAAAAACACGAAAATAAATTGAGTTGTAGTAAGGATGATGATGAATTGTTTTTGTAAAGGGGAAGATACAACCGTCCCTTCAGTCTTTATCCCAGTGAGAGAAGACATTGTACAGTAAGTGATTGTTTTATTATGTTTGTATATCTTTGGCATTTAAAAATACTGCTACATGATGCTTTTACTAGCTTGTATTTATGACTTAGAATGCATAAACAAAAGAAAACCTACGTGTTTTGTTTTACATGAGTATTGTGAGTAATAGGCAGAATTCCCAAAAACTGCAGTTCCCCTTTAAAGATTTATTAGTCGTCCTCCTTATATTCAGGCTCAAAAGATTCATGTTATTATGAATTTTACTACATGACATATATACTTACATCATGTATATATTACATGTTATTATGAATGTTACTACATTACATATATACTTACATCATGTATATATTACATGTTATTATGAATGTCACTGCATTGCATATATACTTACATCAAGTACATACTACATGTTATTATGAATGTTACTAGATACTACAAATATACTTACATCATGTATATATTACAAGTTATTATGAATGTTACATTACATATATACTTACATCATATATATATTACATGTTATTATGAATGTTACTAGATACTACATATATACTTACATCATGCATATAGTACATGTTATTATGAACGTTCCTACATTACATATATACTTACATCATGTATATATTACATGTTATTATGAATGTTACTACATGACATATATACTTACATCATGTATATATTTCATGTTATTATGAATGTTCCTACATTACATATATACTTACATCATGTATATATTACATGTTATTATGAATGTTACTACATTACATATATACTTACATCATGTATATAATACATGTTGTTATGAATGTTACTAGATACTACAAATATACTTACATCATGTATATATTACATGTTATTATGAAAGTTACATTACATGTATACTTACATCATATATATATTACATGTTATTATGAATGTTACTAGATACTACATATATACTTACATCATGTATATATTACATGTTATTATGAATGTTACTACTTGACATATATACTTACATCATGTATATATTACATGTTATTATGAATGTTACTACATGACGTATATACTTATATCATGTATATATTACATGTTATTATGAACGTTACTACATGCCGTATATACTTACATCATGTATATACTACATGTTATTATGAATGTTACTACATGACATATATACTTACATCATGTATATATTACATGTTATTATGAATGTTACTACATGACATACATACTACATGTTATTATGAATGTTACTACATTACATATATATTAAATTAATGGGGATGTTTAGTGTGTTCGATAGGTAGAATAGCGCGACGACCACTCACTGATTGATTGTTAGCTGACTTTTGTTTATTTCCGAGATTAAATGCATTAAAAAAAACTGTATGTGTGCTTATATCATATAATTATTGTGAATTATTGGCAAAATTCCCCAAAAAGTGCAGTTCCCCTTTACGTGATTCCACTACCAAGTTGAATTAAAATGTTCTTTTTAAAATGCAGTGACGACTGAAGATGTGATCACTGACATTGTAGGGCGAGCATATAGAAACATCATATAGTAATAATATACAATGTGTCACCCTCCTCCCAATGACATAATGCATGGTCTTGTCCAGGTTCTCTTCCCAGAACTCTCCCATGTGTCACACTCTCTCTATGTGTATGAGCTGAAGAATAATGGCATTCTTCAGCTGTTTGTTGTTCCAAACGTGATGGTTGGAGTCTGCCTTGGCCAATGGGTTGTCCACTTTGTGTCAGGGGGGAAATGTTGCATCGCAGGCAAGTGAACCGCTCGGCTGACTTGGCTTCTGTGCCGCCAATGTGAACAGTGATGTGTGCAGTAAATGCCAATGTGAACAGTGAGGTGTGCAGTAAACCTGCTGGCTGATGGAGAACCTTGTCTTCTCCAGGCTGACACGGGTCACTCCTCAGGTGGTCTACTTCGGGCCCTGCTTCTTCTCCGGTCTGTTTGCTACTGAGATCTTCCAGTCTCCTCCATGTCCCTGCTGTACCGGCCTGCATGTCTCCCTGTATCTCCTCCACACTCTTGACACGCCTTTGTACACGATCGTGTTTTCCTTCCATTTTCTTGAGCTGCTCCGTGGAATCCCATCAGTCGGGCTTTTGTCAAGTTCCTTCCCAGACACTTGTTTTGTCACAACAATTCAGACACGTGAAACATTTATCAGGCTTCCTGCTCGGGGGAGGTTCTCCCCACCCAGGAGTTCCAAACCAGCCGCTCTTCCTCACTCCTTTCATCCCTGACTCCGCCGTCTTGGTGAAAGCGTCACCGGCCGCTGGGAATCGACGCGACAAGACAGAGTTTCAAACTCTCTCCTTTGCTTGCTGATCTGAGAGACGTCATTGTGTGACCTTGACCTCCGGATGCCGCAAAACGTGACCCGTGACGACGTGGGGAGCACAAAGGCATGCTGGCACATACGTGACGAGAGGACGCTCACAACATGAATATCTCATTAGCAGACACATCAAATGCACAGAAGATGAAATATTGATCACTTTGAGATATTTATGTAATCCACAATGGTGCCTTTATATAAGTGCTCCACTTACAAGGAGAGTTATTGTTGCCTCTGCTTTCCTCCCATCACTTGTTTGCAAACCACAGAATGAACACCAGCGATCTGCGATACCGCTGGTATCATTTTCGATCCGATACCGAGCACAATTCAGGCTGGTACCGGTGACCCCATTCTTTGCGCAACTACGCCGAACGTGTCTTTCCCACTGCACTGTCAATAAATGCATTATTCTGCCCTGCTACTCAGGCAGATAGTAAACAGAATAAAGAAACAGAAGCTCCAGAAGTTTTGTCGATGATTGATGTTCTTTCTTCAGTGGTTTTTCTTTACACGTCTTCCTTCATTTTGTTTTTTAACACTGAAAATGTAAACATTACAAAAGTATAATGTCCATTGTGTTTTTTTACATATATAATTTCCATTGTGTATTGTGTATATGTGGCCAGTTAAATATATATGATACATGTTTTGTTTTTTTTTATTAAAAATTATAAGCAAATATCAAAATGCCTCCCTCGTATTTGACTTTTCAGTATGCGGCCCTTGGTGGAAAAAGTTTAGACACTTATATATGATAGTAGAAGCTCTCAAAATACAAATAAAATATAAAATGAAATTATTTTAAAAATATTTTTAAAATATTTAAAATTAAATTTAAAATATTAAATACAATTATTTTCATAATATTTAAAACATGTTTTAACATTTTTTTTTTAATTAAAAAAATATCAAAATGGCTCCCTCGTATTT
Organism: Nerophis lumbriciformis; assembly: GCF_033978685.3. NCBI lineage: Eukaryota > Metazoa > Chordata > Actinopteri > Syngnathiformes > Syngnathidae > Nerophis > Nerophis lumbriciformis. The sequence goes on along the minus strand of NC_084563.2, from coordinate 28,794,399 downwards.
GACTTTTCAGTATGCGGCCCTTGGTGGAAAAAGTTTAGACACTTATCTATGATAGTAGAAGCTCTCAAAATACAAACAAAATATAAATGTCAAGACTTGGACTATGGTGTGTTTGTTTTCCCGAGATGCAAGTACAGCTGGACTGGTCATGGCGTGAAGGTGAATACATATTTATTTATAACACTCAAAGGAACAAAAAGCGCGCTCAAGGCGGATGTACAAACTTGACTAACGAAACAAAAAGACTTGCACGGGGGCAAAAAACTGTGAACAATTAAACAAAAACACTAACTGTGGCATTAATAGAAAAAAACTTACTTGGACATGGCATGAAGTGCGCAGAGGTAGACAGAGTGTGACAGGGGTATGAATCCGGGATTTCGCCAGGACGACGAACTGAAAACAATGAACTTAAATACTACCTACATGATTAACAAAAACAGGTGCGTGACTCAAAACGTGAAACAGGTGCGTGACGTGACAGGTGAAAACTAATGGGTTGCTATGGTGACAAAACAAAACAAAAGTGCACAAAAAGTCCAAAAACAAAACCGAACATGACTAAAACAAAACATGATCACACAGACATGACAATAAAATTTAATTATTTGTAAAATATTTGTAAAATATGTTTTAAATATTTACATTTAAATTTAAAATATTAAATTAAATTATTTTTATATTTTGTAATATTTGATACATGTTTTTAAAAAATTTTGTTTTATAAAAAAAATATAAAAATGCCTCCCTTGTATTTGACCTTTCAGTATGCGGGGTTTGGTGGAAAAAGTTTAGACACTTATCCATGATAGTAGAAGCTCTCAAAATACAAACAAAATATAAAATTAAATTATTTGTAAAATATTTGTAAAATATTTGTTAAATATTTGTTAAATATTTACATTTAAATTTAAAATATTAAATTAAATCATTTTTATATTTTTTAATATTTTATACATGTTTTAAAAAAACATTGTTTTACAAAAAAATATAAAAATGCCTCCCTTGTATTTGACTTTTCAGTATGCGGGCCTTGGTGGAAAAAGTTTAGACACTTATCTATGATAGTAGACGCTCTCAAAATACAAATAAAATATACCTAAAAAAAAAAAAAAAAAAAAATTTGTTAAAAAAAAAAATACTTACATATTAATTAATTTGAAAAATGACAACAAGCATTTCACTGTTGCGATTCAAGTGACTTCACTACCATCGGACCAACCTCCTCTCTGAGCTGCCACCTTAACGTGGTAGAGGAGTTTGCGTGTCCCAATGATCCTAGGAGCTATGTTGTCCGGGGGCTTCCATGCCCCCTGGTAGGGTCTCCCAAGACAAACAGGTCCTAGGTGAGGGATCAGACAAAGAGCAGCTCGAAGACTTCTATGGAAATGCAAGAACCGAGACTCAGATTTCCCTCGCCCGGACGCGGGTCACCGGGGCCCCCCTCCGGAGCCAGGCCCGGAGTTGGGGCACGATGGCGAGCGCCTGGTGGCCGGGCCTGTCCCCATGGGGCCCGGCCGGGCCCAGCCCGAAGAGGCAACGAGGGTCCCCCCTCCAATGGGCTCACCACCCATAGCAGGGGCCATAGAGGTCGGGTGCAATGTGAGCTGGGCGGTACCCGAAGGCAGGGCACTTGGCGGTCCGATCCTCGTCTACAGAAGCTAGCTCTTGGGACGTGGAACGTCACCTCGCTGGGGGGGAAGGAGCCTGAGCTAGTGCGCGAGGTAGAGAAGTTCCGGTTGGATATAGTTGGACTCACCTCGACGCACAGGAAGGGCTCTGGAACCAGTTCTCTCGAGAGGGGCTGGACTCTCTTCCACTCTGGCGTTGCCAGCAGTGAGAGGCGACGGGTTGGGGTGGCAATTCTTGTTGCCCCCCGGCTCAGAGCCTGCATGTTGGAGTTCAACCCGGTGGACGAGAGGGTAGCTTCCCTCCGCCTTCGGGTGGGGGGACGGGTCCTGACTGTTGTTTGCGCTTACGCGCCAAACGGCAGCTCAGAGTACCCACCCTTTTTGGATTCACTCGAGGGAGTACTTGAGAGTGCTCCCCCGGGTGATTCCCTCGTTCTACTGGGGGACTTCAACGCTCATATTGGCAACGACAGTGAAACCCGGAGAGGCGTGATTGGGAAGAATGGCCGCCCGGATCTGAACCCAAGTGGTGTTTTGTTATTGGACTTTTGTGCCCGTCACGGATTGTCCATAACGAACACCATGTTCAAGCATAAGGGTGTCCATATGTGCACTTGGCACCAGGACACCCTAGGCCGCAGTTCTATGATCGACTTTGTAGTTGTGTCATCGGATTTGCGGCCTCATGTTTTGGACACTCGGGTGAAGAGAGGGGCGGAGCTTTCTACCGATCACCACCTGGTGGTGAGTTGGCTACGATGGTGGGGGAGGATGCCGGACAGACCTGGCAGGCCCAAACGCATTGTGAGGGTTTGCTGGGAACGTCTGGCAGAGTCTCCTGTCAGAGAGAGTTTCAATTCCCACCTCCGGAAGAACTTTGAACATGTCACGAGGGAGGTGCTGGACATTGAGTCCGAGTGGACCATTTTCCGCACCTCTATTGTCGAGACGGCTGATTGGAGCTGTGGCCGCAAGGTAGTTGGTGCCTGTCGTGGCGGTAATCCTAGAACCCGTTGGTGGACACCGGCGGTGAGGGATGCCGTCAAGCTGAAGAAGGAGTCCTATCGGATTCTTTTGGCTCATGGGACTCCTGAGGCAGCGGACAGGTACCGACAGGCCAAGCGGTGTGCGGCTTCAGCGGTTGCGGAGGCAAAAACTCGGACATGGGAGGAGTTCGGGGAAGCCATGGAAAACGACTTCTGGACGGCTTCGAAGCGATTCTGGACCACCATCCGCCGCCTCAGGAAGGGGAAGCAGTGCACTACCAACACCGTGTATGGTGCGGATGGTGTTCTGCTGACCTCGACTGCGGAAGTGGTGGATCGGTGGAGGGAATACTTCGAAGACCTCCTCAATCCCACCTACACGTCTTCCTATGAGGAAGCAGTGCCTGGGGAATCTGTGGTGGGCTCTCCTATTTCTGGGGCTGAGGTTGCTGAGGTAGTTAAAAAGCTCCTCGGTGGCAAGGCCCCGGGGGTGGATGAGATCCGCCCGGAGTTCCTTAAGGCTCTGGATGCTGTAGGGCTGTCTTGGTTGACAAGACTCTGCAGCATCGCGTGGACATCGGGGGCAGTACCTCTGGATTGGCAGACCGGGGTGGTGGTTCCTCTCTTTAAAAAGGGGAACCGGAGGGTGTGTTCTAACTATCGTGGGATCACACTCCTCAGCCTTCCCCGTAAGGTCTATTCAGGTGTACTGGAGAGGAGGCTACGCCGGATAGTTGAACCTCGGATTCAGGAGAAACAGTGTGGTTTTCGTCCTGGTCGTGGAACTGTGGACCAGCTCTATACTCTCGGCAGGGTCCTTGAGGGTGCATGGGAGTTTGCCCAACCAGTCTACATGTGCTTTGTGGACTTGGAGAAGGCATTCGACCGTGTCCCTCGGGAAGTCCTGTGGGGAGTGCTCAGAGAGTATGGGGTTTCGGACTGTCTGATTGTGGCGGTCCGCTCCCTGTATGATCAGTGTCAGAGCTTGGTTCGCATTGCCGGCAGTAAGTCGGACGCGTTTCCGGTGAGGGTTGGACTCCGCCAAGGCTGCCCTTTGTCACCGATTCTGTTCATAACTTTTATGGACAGAATTTCTAGGCACAGTCAAGGCGTTGAGGGGATCCGGTTTGGTGGCTGCAGGATTAGGTCTCTGCTTTTTGCAGATGATTTGGTCCTGATGGCTTCATCTGGCCAGGATCTTCAGCTCTCACTGGATCGGTTCGCAGCTGAGTGTGAAGCGACTGGGATGAGAATCAGCACCTCCAAGTCCGAGTCCATGGTTCTCGCCCGGAAAAGGGTGAGTGCCATCTCCGGGTTGGGGAGGAGATCTTGCCCCAAGTGGAGGAGTTCAAGTACCTCGGAGTCTTGTTCACGAGTGAGGGAAGAGTGGATTGTGAGATCGACAGGCGGATCGGTGCGGCGTCTTCAGTAATGCGGACGCTGTATCGATCCGTTGTGGTGAAGAAGGAGCTGAGCCGGAAGGCAAAGCTCTCAATTTACCGGTCGATCTACGTTCCCATCCTCACCTATGGTCATGAGCTTTGGGTTATGACCGAAAGGACAAGATCACGGGTACAAGCGGCCGAAATGAGTTTCCTCCGCCGGGTGGCGGGGCTCTCCCTTAGAGATAGGGTGAGAAGCTCTGTCATCCGGGGGGAGCTCAAAGTAAAGCCGCTGCTCCTCCACATCGAGAGGAGCCAGATGAGGTGGTTCGGGCATCTGGTCAGGATGCCACCCGAGCGCCTCCCTAAGGAGGTGTTTAGGGCATGTCCGACCGGTAGGAGGCCACGAGGAAGACCCAGGACACGTTGGGAAGACTATGTCTCCCGGCTGGCCTGGGAACGCCTCGGGATCCCCCGGGAGGATCTGGACGAAGTGGCTGGGGAGAGAGAAGTCTGGGCTTCCCTGCTTAGGCTGCTGCCCCCGCGACCCGACCTTGAATAAGCGGAAGAAGATGGATGGATGGATGGACAACAAGCATAATAAACACTTAAATGTGTAAGTGAACATTAATATTTTCGTACACAGATTTTTTTTTACACACTAGGTTATGCAGTTACACGATCATACTAATAGTTTTTATTATATTCGTACATGGGAAACAAACAGTAAAAAATGTATGTAATGAGAAAAAAGCTGAAGTTTTCAAACTAATAATAAACTAATAATGTGAACGCTACTAAGTATTCACAACACTTCAACATTTCTCGAACAATTTGAAAAATCACCATTTCAACTCATTCAAAACATTCTTTTTTTTTTTTTTTTAGCATTTTCAAAAAAATTCCCACTTTTCCCAAAAATTCCCAAATTTCCATGAAATTCCCATTCGAAAAGAATGGGACATTTTTCAAAGTTCCACAACTCCCACACTTTTTGTCCGATTCAAACCGTTCCAACTTGCAAATATTCAGCCTGTTCAGGAATTGTGTGCTCTCTTTCAATAATTTGAAAAAAAATTCCCGGATTTCTTAGAATTTCCAGACTTTAGGGACATTTTCCTCATTCAAAACGAACCATCCATTTTTCAAACTTCCACAATTCCCACATTTTTCAACCGATTCAAACCATTCTACTTTCAACACATTCAATTCAACCTGGAAATTCGAACAACCATTTTTTCCACGTTCAACAAATTTCCAGGAATTCCTGTTTTTTTTCTAACCTAATTTCCAACCTTTTTTAGTGCGATGACTCGTTTCAATTTGTCCAACCCGTTTCAAGCGTTCCACTGTCAAAACATTCCTCTTAGTCAAGACAGAAAACCAAGTTGGTTTAAGGACTTGAAAAATTCCCGTTTTTTTCCCGAAATTCCGTAATACCATTTTTCAATTAAAAATGTTACTAATTCAACATTTATTGCCCAATTTAAACAATTCCAACACCGACCAATTCAGCTCATTCAGGACATTCATGCTCCTAATAATTTCCCCCCAAAAATCTCACTTTTCCCAAAATTTCCAGGAAGTTCCCATTGAAATGAATGGGCCATTTTTTCCATTTTGCATATTTCCCACATTTTTCAAGCTATTCAAAGCATTCCAACATCAACACATTCCACTCATCCTGGACATTCAAACTAACACTTTCCCAAGTTCCAAACCAAATTCAGTTTTTCCTGGAAATTCTGACTCTTTAACATTCAAACCATTCTTACATTCAAACTATTTTTACATTCATACTACATTCTGTAAAAAAAAAAAACCTGAACTCAAGTATCAAAAGTGTCAATATTTTTGATTGGAGAATCGATATTAAAGCCTAAAGATCTGGTATCAATATAGTGAACACATGAGAGTCAGTTCCCATTTTTTTCTTGCACAAACGACATAACAAGCAGATAATAATAATAATAATGTGAAAAGAAACAATTACAAGCTAAGGAGGCGACAAGGGAAGTGTTTAATTCTGTGTTTAAGCTTCCATCCTTGCAGCTCTGCTTTGAGCTACTGATCACAGAGCCTCTGCAGAAGCATAATCATGCCCAGAAATGTGAATTCTTCCTAATTAATTGTAAATTGTCAAGGCTTGCAGCGTGCACATGGAGGGGTGTGGTGTTGGTGTGCGGGTTCCTGTTTTCATCCGCGTGAGAAAACGAGGAGAGGACGGAATAATTCGACCCAACTTCCACTTTTCCTTTGAAACGACCGTTTCCCCCCACTAAGGCCGAATAAATGAGATGTCTAAATAGGAATAATAACGAGGGAATATATTATCCGTGCGGTTGATGTTGTTGTTGTTTGCGTCGACAGAGAGCCTTAGATCTGCATGCATGAAAATAAATAGGTAACTTCACTCCAAGTTCTAACTGTGACCTAAAAAGATGGCCCAGATATTTGGGGAACATCCCATTTAAATATTCTTCAAACCGCATAATTAAAAGCAGGAAAGGGAAAGGGATCAGGACTTCTTGTGTTGTGTAATGGTTCACCTAAGTCACTTTTAAAATGGTCGTGAGGACATAAAAGCATGTCGACTTTCTAAACTTAAATGAGAACAAGACGGACACATCATTTTATTTGACTAAAAAGTCTAACAGAATGCTCCCCCCAGTGACCCGGACCCCCCTGATGCCTTATTTTAAACCCGCACTCACTCATCTTGGTTTTAAATTGGACAATGATTTTAATTTGGAACAGCAGATTAACTACAGGCTAGTTTTTATCATCTAAGACTTTTAGCAAAAATTAAATCAGTTTTATCTTTTAATGACTTTGAGCGGGTAATCCATGCTTTCATTTCATCAGGTTTGGACGACTGCAACTTCCTCTAATGAACCAAACCTCAATCGCTTCATTTACCATGAATTGATTTACGTGGACCCCGACTTAAACAAGTGTGAAAAACTTATTGGGGTGTTACCATTTAGTGGTCAATTGTACGGAATATGTACTGTACTGTACTGTTTCAACCAATCAATCAATTAATTACAGTTAGCTGGCACTTAAGAACATGAACACATTTTACCATCCCTTCACTGCTCCCAGTTCATTTTCAATCAATCAATCAATCAATCAATCAAAGTTTATTTATATAGCCCTAAATCACGAGTGTCTCAAAGGGCTGCACAAGCCACAACGACATCCTCGGCTCTGATCCCGGTCTCTGAGGTCAGCTGACCAGTTTCTTCTTGTCGTCCCAAAAACCTGTTTAAAATCCCGTTTAAAATCCCTCTTGCTATTTGGACGGCTCCCTCTTTAATGACTTTTAAATCACTTCTTAAAACATATTTTTACTCTTTGGCTTTTAAACCAAGAGTTGCGTGATTTTAGTCTATTTTATTTGATGTATTTATTATTTTATTTATTGACTCTTCTAGTATGTGCGTCTCACCTTATGTGCAGCACTTTGTAAAACTTCTATTGTTTTTTTTTAATGTGCTATATAAATAAAGTCGACTGGACTGGATTCTGGGCCCCCAAACACAAGACCCCTCAGGGGCCCCTATCCCACCCTAAACCCAACCCACACACATGGTATGTTTATGTGCACTAAAAAAACTAATAGTTGCAAGAATTAGGTTAAAATCAGCCTTTTCAAAACACATAAAAGCCTTAATTAGGTGAAGAGGGGATTAACATGTCTACAACAAATTGATATAAACCCCCTAAATAATTTGGTTTAAAAGGTATTAATTAAAAATAAATGCCAACAATTTCAAAATAAAGTGACCAAAATATGACTTTAAATATATATAAATATATTTGATAGATGTAAGCACTTCCTTGTGGTCTACATAACATATAACGCTGGTTCCAGGTTAAAATGTAGCTTTCTGATGCACCCTTTTGTGGGCGGGTCTTATTCACGTGCCTCCACTTCGACAGGGTCTTCTCCCCGTCAGCCATGTTGTAGTTTGTATCTTCCATATGGAGTCTCGTGACAGTTATAAGTTAGAACTGTACGCTACTTTGTATTAGAAATGGCAACAGCGGAGGATGCATGTGCATGTACGAGCCAGTCTGCCCCACAGTAGCAGCTTAGTGACAACAACGTCGGACTACGATGGTGGACTTTTCGGCTAAATTTCTACCACATATTGACAAATGTGCTGGGAAAAATGTCACATATTGCACAAATTCCAAAACGGTTCGTTTGGAGGAAGTACGAAAAAAGGCAAGATTATTTTATAAATATCCTCGCCATGACTCCAGGATAGGTCCTCTTTAACTGAAGGTCCCTGAAGGCACCACACAATAAGCTGCAAAAATGAAAGGTGCACATAACTTCCTCCTGTTGTGCCACATCGACTTTTATTCTAGCAGTACAAAATGTCGGTGCTGTGTGTGTGTGTGAGATTTGATGACCTTAGGACGTCTGTGTCGGGTGTTAGTTTGTTGCTTACAAATCCATTTTTATTATTGATAGGAGGTGTGAGTAGTTCCTAATTTGACCTCAATATTCAACTCTCATGGCTAATAATGTCAATATTGGATGTATGATTTCTGTGCAAACTGTACTTTTATTTTCCTAATAGCAATGAAGCTAAACTGTACTTTTATTTTCCTAATAGCAATGAAGCTAAACTGTACTTTTATTTTCCTAATAGCAATGAAGCTAAATTGTACTTTTATTTTCCTAATAGCAATGAAGCTAAACTGTACTTTTATTTTCCTAATAGCAATGAAGCTAAACTGTACTTTTATTTTCCTAATAGCAATGAAGCTAAACTGTACTTTTATTTTCCTAATAGCAATGAAGCTAAACTGTACTTTTATTTTCCTAATAGCAATGAAGCTAAACTGTTCTTTTATTTTCCTAATAGCAATGAAGCTAAACTGTTCTTTTATTTTCCTAATAGCAATGAAGCTAAACTGTTCTTTTATTTTCCTAATAGCAATGAAGCTGGAGTGCAACAATTGCAGGGTGAGGAGGTCAACTCCTGCTAATGGAGATTGGATGGCTCTATCCACAGGCCGGAGATGGCAGCCATGCATCAGGACTAATAAAGGGGATGAGAGCCCCCTCTGGTGGCGTGCCGTCGTGACCTCAACCTCACAGCCACTTAGCTCCCAACGTTTACGTCCCACCCACTTCCTGCCTCCAGGGGAAGTCTGTTCCATTATTCTGAAAAACCCAGGTGGCCGTTTGTGCGATTGACCCCTGACTGACCCCTGGTTGTGTGAGTGACCCCTGACTGACCCCTGACTGTGTGAGCCAGTGATGAAGCCGTGATGGATGTGACTCCTGCGGCGTTATCATCCCTAGAATGTACTTCAATGTACACAGTACATACTTCAATGTATACAGTACATACTTTAATGTACACAGTACATAATTTAATGTGTACAGTACATACTTTAATGTATAGAGTACATATGTTAATGTGTGCTGTACATACTTCAGTGTATACAGTACATAGTTTGTGTACAGTACATACTTGAATGTATACAGTACATACTTTAATGTACACAGTACATAATTGAATGTGTACAGTACATACTTTAATGTGTAGAGTACATACTTTAGTGTGTACAGTCCATACTTTAGTGTATGCAGTATGTGCTTTATTCTATGCAGTACACAATTTAATGTATGCAGTGCACACTTTAGTGTACACAGTACATACTTTAATGTATACAGTACATAGTTTAATGTGTACAGTACATACTTTAATGTATAGAGTACATATGTTAATGTGTGCTGTACATACTTCAGTGTATACAATACATAGTTTGTGTACAGTACACACTTTAGTGTACACAGTACATACTTGAATGTATACAGTGCATACTTGAATGTATACAGTACATACTTTAATGTACACAGTACATCATTTAATGTGTACAGTACATACTTTAATGTGTAGAGTACATACTTTAGTGTGTACAGTCCATACTTTAGTGTATGCAGTATATGCTTTATTCTATGCAGTACACAATTTAATGTATACAGTACACACTTTAGTGCACACAGTACATACTTGAATGTGTACAGTACATACTGTAATGATACAGTACATACTTTAATATATACAGTACATAATTTAATGTGTACAGTACATAATTTTGTGTACACAGTACATACTTTAATGTGTACAGTATATACTTTAGTGTACACAGTACATACTTGAATGTGTACAGTACATACTTGAATGTGTACAGTACATACTTCAGTGTACACAGTAGGACAGTGTGCTGATGGCAACACTCACCATTTTTTGAAATCTATTATTTATTTCACTATTGTCGCGGTCAATAATGTGCCTGATGAAATGTTTTTATTTCAATTTAATTCATTTATTGTTTAAGTAAAATATATATTCAACTGTTTCCAGTCTGTGTGCATAATGATGCTCCATGTTAAAACTAAAACAACAGGATTACAAAAATGTATTTGATAATTATCTTTAAAGAATTAGGTACACTTAAATGTTGATATTATATAATATTCTCCTGGATATTAGTGTCCTATGCAGTTGATGTGCCATTTCTCCTGTCAGGTACACATTTGGTAACACAAATAAAATAGTATGATGGTTGTCAAAGTAAAAGTTTGTAGTAATTATAGTTGTTACTTTCTAATAGATAACTACTGATCTAGAAATATAGACCTAAAAAGGTGGAAAATGGGCTTTTATTTTGAATGCTTTGAATGAAATTGTGAAAGCAGCAGGAAAATGACAGCAAAGGACCAAAGAATGTTTGGGAAGGACAAATTGTTTTGGTAGCAGGCGAAGATGCGGACCACAGTAGTGCTCAGTATTTATTGGTGAGCACATCCAGACCACTACACCCTGCAAGGAGAGCACCTCGGATTCCAACATGGAGGTGTGACATACCCTTATGGCCTTTCACAGTGAATAAAAACCACAGTCGTTCAGTTGCTAAAACTGCCTTTAAGAAAACTATTATAAACTAGATGAGGTGTGAACGCTCCAATGCTGAAGTTGAAGAGAAATGCTGACAGAATGTAGTATGAAGAGTTTGAATTTCCAGGAAAAACGGAATTTGGTTTGGAACTTGGGAAAGTGTTAGTTAGAATGTCCTGGATGAGTGGAATGTGTTGATGTTGGAATGCTTTGAAAAGCTTGAAAAATGTGGGAATTGTGCAACTTGGAAAAATGGCCCATTCATTCCAATGGGAACTTCCTGGAAATTTAGGGAACAGCGGGATTTTTTTTTGAAAATGATTAGGATCATGAATGTCCTGAATGAGCTGAATTGGTCGGTCTTGGAATTTTTTTAAATCGGTCAAGAAATGTTGAAGTAGTAACACTTGTTTCATTGAAAATTGGTATTACAGAGTTTTGGGAAAATAGGGAATTTTTAAAGTTTTTAAACCAACTTGGTTTTTTGTCCTGACTAAGAGGAATGTTTTGACAGTGGAACGTTTGAAGTGGGTTGAAAACTGTGAATCGAGTCATCACACTAAAAAAAGGAATTCCTGGAAATTTGAATTTCCAGGATGAATTGAATGTGTTGAAGGTGGAATGGTTTGAATCGGTTAAAAAAAAATGTGGAAAATGGATAATTAATTTTGAATGGGGAAAATGTCCATAAAAACTGGGAATTCTTGGAAATCCTGGAATTTTTAAATAATTGTTGAAACGGGGCACACAATTCCTGAACTTGCTGAATATTTTGGCCTTGAAACGGTTTGAATCGGATAAAAAGTGTGGGAGTTGTTGGACTTTGAAAAATGTCCCATCCTTTTCAAATGGGAATTTCATGGAAATTTGGGAAATTTATGGAAAATGCTAAACAATTTGAATGTCCTGAGTGGGTTTGTGTTGGAATTTTTTGGAAATAGTAACATTTTTAATTGAGAAATGGTATTACGGAATTCCTGGAATTTCGGGAAAACCGAAATTGTTTCCAGTTAAAAAACTTTATTTTTTTGTCCTGATTAAGAGGAATGTTTTGATGGTGGAACGGTTGAAGTGGGTTGAACAATGTCAAAAGGAGTCATCACACTAAAAAAGGTTAGAAATAGGGTTAGAAAACCCCAGGAAATCCAGGGAATTTGTTGAACGTGGAAAAACGGTTGTTTGAATTTCCAGGATGAATTGGATGTGTTGAAGGTGGAATGGTTTGAATCGGTTAAAAAATGTGGGAATTGTGGAAGTTTGAAAAATGGATAATTAATTTTGAATGCGGAAAATGTCCCTAAAAACTGGGAATTCTCAGAAATCCGGGAATTTTTTAATATTTTTTGAAAAGGAACGCACAATTCCTGAACAGGCTAAATATTTTCGGATAAAAAAAATGTAGGAGTTGTGGAACTTTGAAAAATGTCCTATTCTTTTCAAATGGGGAAAATGCTAAAAAAAAATTTAATGCTCTGAGTGGGTTTGTGTTGGAATTTTTTGGAAGTAGTTACATTTTTTATTGAGAAAAGGTATTATGGAATTCCTGGAATTTCAGGAAAACCGGAATTTTTTCCAGTTCAAAAAACAACTTCATTTTTTTGTCCTGATTAAGAGAAATGTTTTGATGGCAGAACGGTTGAAAAATGTGGAAGGAGTGGTTGACAAAAAAAAGAGGGAAAAAAGGGTTTTAAAATTTCCTGGAATTTCAGGAAAACCGGAATTTTTTCCAGTTCAAAAACAACTTCATTTTTTTGTCCTGATTAAGAGAAATGTTTTGATGGTAGAACGGTTGAAAAATGTGAAAGGAGTGGTCGACAAAAAAAAGAGGGAAAAAAGGGTTTTAAAATTTCCTGGAATTTCAGGAAAACCGGAATTTTTTCCAGTTCAAAAAACAACTTCCTTTTTTTGTCCTGATTAAGATAAATGTTTTGATGGTGGAACGGTTGAAAAATGTAGAAGAAGTAGTTGACAAAAAAAAGAGGGAAAAAAGGGTTTTAAAATTTCCTGGAATTTTTTTGAACTTGGAAAAATGATAGTTAGAATGTCCAGGATGAGTGGAATGTGTTGAAGGTGGAATGCTTTGAATCGGTTGAAAAATGGCCAATTCATTTTGAATGGGAAAAATGTCCCGAAAAACCTGGAATTTTCGGGAAATCTGGGAATTTTTGGAAATTGTCAAGGGAAAGCCCACAATAGGCTGAACAGTTTGAAGTTGGAACGCTTTGACTGGGATGAAAAATGTGAAAGGTAAGCCATGGCAAAATCTGGAGAAGAAGAAGAAGAAGAAGAAGAAGGTGAATAAAAAGATGAATGTTGGTGTAGAAAAGATGTGTGAATGTTTTGGAGAATTCACTCAGTAAACAATAACTTCCCTCTCCTCACATGAGAAAGTGTGTGGTGTGTCAATCACTCCAAAGTAGTCATTAGCTTCGCTGCATAACAAGAAAGCCACAGAATCCTCTTGGTTCATCTTCTTGTTTCTCCAAAGGCAAAGTTGCAAATCACACCGACAACACAAATCCTCACTTCTTCATCATGAAATCATCCTTTCATCAACAACAACAATAACTACTTTCTTTCTGTTAAATCACCAAAACTTCTCAAATGATTTATCAAGATCACACGTGTTCATAGACTCAATGAGAACTGCAACATAGTCTGACACTATAATGATAGTCACAACATAGTCTGACACTATAATGATAGTCACAACATAGTCTACAACTATAATGATAGTCACAACATAGTCTAAAACTATAATGATAGTCACAACATAGTCTACAACTATAATGATAGTCACAACATAGTCTAAAACTATAATGATAGTCACAACATAGTCTAAAACTATAATGATAGTCACAACATAGTCTGGAATTCTTTCCCATTCTTGTTTTATGTAGAGCTTCAGTCGTTCAACAGTCCGGGGTCTCCGCTGTCGTATTTTAGGCTTCATAATGCGCCACACATTTTCGATGGGAGACAGGTCTGGACTGCAAGCGGGCCAGGAAAGTACCCGCACTCTTTTTTTACGAAGCCTTGCTGTTGTAACACGTACTGAATGTGGCTTGGCATAGTCTTGCTGAAATAAGCAGGGGCATCCATGAAAAAGACGGCGCTTAGATGGCAGTATATGTTGCTCCAAAACCTGTATGTACCTTTCAGCATTAATGGTGCCTTCACAGATGTGTAAGTTACCCATGTCTTGGGCACTAATGCACCCCCATACCATCACACATGCTGCCTTTTGAACTTTGCGTCGATAACAGTCTGGATGGTTCGCTTCCCCTTTGGTCCGAATGACATGATGTCGAATATTTCCAAAAACAATTTGAAATGTGGACTCGTCAGACCACAGAACACTTTTCCACTTTGAATGAGTCCATCTTAGATGATCTCGGGCCCAGAGAAGCCGGCGGCGTTTCTGGGTGTTGTTGATAAATGGCTTTCACTTTGCATAGTAGAGCTTTAACTTGCACTTACAGATGTAGCGACCAACTGTATTTAGTGACAGTGGTTTTCTGAAGTGTTCCTGAGCCCATGTGGTGATATCCTTTAGAGATTGATGTCGCTTTTTGATACAGTGCCGTCTGAGGGATGAAAGGTCACGGTCATTCAATGTTGGTTTCCAGCCATGCCGCTTACGTGGAGTGATTTCTCCACATTCTCTGAACCTTTTGATGATATTATGGAGCGTAGATGTTGAAATCCCTCAATTTCTTGCAATTGCACTTTGAGAAACGTTGTTCTTAAACTGTTTGACTATTTGCTCACGCAGTTGTTGACAAAGGGGTGTACCTCGCCCCATCCTTTCTTGTGAAAGACTGAGCATTTTTTGGGGAGCTGTTTTTATACCCAATCATGGCACCCACCTGTTCCCAATTAGCCTGCACACCTGTGGGATGTTCCAATTAAGTGTTTGATGAGCATTCCTCAACTTTATCAGTATTTATTGCCACCTTTCCCAACTACTTTGTCATGTGTTGCTGGCATCAAATTCTAAAGTTAATGATTATTTGCAAAATAAATAAAGTTTATGAGTTTGAACATCAAATATGTTGTCTTTGTAGCATATTCAACTGAATATGGCTTGAAAAGGATTTGCAAATCATTGTATTCCGTTTATATTTACATCTAACACAATTTCCCAACTCATATGGAAACAGGGTTTGTAGTTTTTCCATCCATCCATTTTCTATTGCTTGTCCCTTTTGGGGTCAGGGGGGTGCTGGAGCCTATCTCAGCTGCATTCGGGCGGAAGGCGGTGTACACCCTGGACAAGTCGCCACCTCATCACAGGGCCAACACAGATAGACAGACAACATTCACAGTTTGTAGTTTTTGATTACTATTATTTTTCCATTTAAAATGGAAATTCAGTTATTTGGAATAAAAATAAACAAATTAGAGATTCATCTTGTTCTGCTCAGCTAAAAGTCACGATGTGTTGGCTTAGCCGACAGACATTGCAACAGTCAACAAAAAGACTCTATTTCAGGTCCTTTTAAGACTTATTACCCCAAACACCGTAGAAGTGGAATGAAATGTGTTAAAAGGATTGATGTAAAAGACAAGATGTGTCTGTAGTAGAGATGCGTGGATAGGCAATTATTTCATCCGCAACCGCATCACAAAAGTCGTCAACCATCCGCCATCCACCCGAACTAACATTTAATCAAAACCGCACCCGCCCGCCATCCGCCACCCGCCCGTTGCTATATATCTAATATAGACGATGCAAGGCATTAGTGAGGTTATAAAGCTTTTGCCTGTTAAAGAAAGGAGACTGATCCAATGTAGCAGAGACATTCAATGCGTGCCACGCTGTCACGGCCCAGACGCACACCAGTGCGCAATCATCTGGGAGCCGCGCTGAGCGCACCTCCAAGCGCGCTCGCGCCACTCAAACTGCTGCAGGCAGCTGCGTTCTATCTTGTTTTAACATCCTGTGGCACTCTTCTGGGATCACGGCGGACGAAACTGCTCATGCTCAGGGTGTTTGTGGAGGTTCGGGGTTTTGCACAAATGTGATGCACCATGTTAGATGTCCCGGTTTTGTGACTGTCGTAGACATAAACAGCGTCGCAGCTCTTGCAAATCACGTAGCCAGCATTACTATCATCCTGATTTACAACCTCATAAAAACAAGTCCACGCTGAACTTTTCTGGCCTTTTTTTCCCTGGTCTTTAGTATTCCCTTTTTTAGTTTGTCGCGTACCACGTTTGCTGCCGGCGTTGCCATCTCTTTTTTTTCTTCTTCTTCTATTGTGGCGTGCTGCAGTTGCCTGTCCATCCATCCATCCATCTTCTTCCGCTTATCCGAGGTCAGGTCGCGGGGGCAGCAGCCTAACCAGAGAAGCCCAGACTTCCCTCTCCCCAGCCACTTGGTCCAGCTCCTCCCGGGGGATCCCGAGGCGTTACCAGGCCAGCCGGGAGACATAGTCTTCCCAACGTGTCCTGGGTCTTCCCCGTGGCCTCCTACCGGTCGGACGTGCCCTAAACACCTCCCGAGGGAGGCGATCGGGTGGCATCCTGACCAGATGCCCGAACCACCTCATCTGGCTCCTCTCGATGTGGAGGAGCAGCGGCTTTACTTTGAGCTCCCCCCGGATGACAGAGCTTCTCACCCTATCTCTAAGAGAGAGACCCACCACCCGGCGGAGGAAACTCATTTCGGCCGCTTGTACCCGTGATCTTGTCCTTTCGGTCATAACCCAAAGCTCATGACCATAGGTGAGGATGGGAACGTAGATCGGCCGGTAAATAGAGAGCTTTGCCTTCCGGCTCAGCTCCTTCTTCACCACAACGGATCGATACAGCGTCCGCATTACTGAAGATGCCGCACCGATCCGCCTGTCGATCTCACCATCCACTCTTCCCTCACTCGTGAACAAGACTCCCAGGTACTTGAACTCCTCCACTTGGGGCAAGATCTCCTCCCCAACCCGAAGATGGCATTCCACCCTTTTCCGGGTGGAATGCCATCAATTTCTTCTATTGTGGCGTGCTGCAGGTGCCTGATGATAAATAATTGCCTGTTTCAAAGAGTGCTGCTCGTTTTTCGTATGTGGGTAACAATATTTAACTATGTATATATATTTCCGAATTGGTTTAACTGCCACCCGCCTGAATCTATTTAAAATCTAATTTTTTTTTATTTCAACCGCCCGACCCGACCCGCGGATAAAATCTATTTTTTTTTATTTCAACCGCCCGACCCGCGGATAATCCGCGGACTCCGCGGTTGTGTCCACAAACCGTGCATCTCTAGTCTGTAGGCTCCTGTTTTAAACCTTTGTTGTTGTCAGTACTGTCAGGAAACAAAGAAATAAATAAAAATAAAATAAAATCTTTTTTTTTTTTAAATAAAATAAATTGTATTGAATAAATAAATTAAATAAATAAATAAATAAATAAATAAATAAATAAATAAATAAATAAAATAAAATAAATAAAATAAAATAAAATAAAATAAAATAAAATAAATAAAATAAAATACATTTTTTTAAATAAAATCTATTTTTTTTTATTTCAACCGCCCGACCCGCGGATAATCCGCGGACTCCGCGGTTGTGTCCACAAACCGCGCATCTCTAGTCTGTAGGCTCCTGTTTTAAACCTTTCTTGTTGTCAGTACTGTCAGGAAACAAAGACTAAAAGCAACTATAACCAACCAACACTAGCAATGGTTACACTAGTGAAAATAAGCTAAAGAGGAGACATGAGACCGAGGTGTGTCTGCAGGTTCCTCTTTCAAACCTTTGTTGTTGTAGCAATTTATCACGGCTGCCAAATAATGAACCCTGCTTTGACAATTGCAGCCAAACATCAATGAGTTCATGAACAAAACCTTCTTATCTGGCTGCTGTGAGTAGAAGTGAGCTCCTTCTCTCTCATTCGTGACTGTGGGGGATTATGTGGGAAAGGTTAATGCTCACATGAGCAGCACATTGTGCTTTGTGCTACCAGGCAGTAGCATTTCATACAGAGCTTGTGACTGGCTCGGAGCGCAGGATTATCACAATCAAGCTGATTGTGCACATACCTCACACGCTTTACCTTCATGTCCGCCATTCCGGCGCTCGCACACTCGCTGGCCGCGACTTAACAGCAGCGATTTAGAAAGGAAATGTAGCTCATTTGGACTTTTTTCCTACAAATGAACTGAAAGTGAACGAGTCGAGTCTTTTGAACGGCTCTTTTTTAAGTGGGAGTCCAGAACCGGCTTTAATTGCAAATTGTGCAATCAAAGAAAAAGAGCACACACTAGGGTGGTCCCCATACCAATATTTTGGTACTAGTGCCAAAATGTATTTCCATACTTTCCGATACTTTTATAAATAAAAGGGACCACCAAAAATGTCTTTATTGTAACACAAAATCTGCTACAAGAGAAAGTTAGCAGATTGATAGTAGTTTTGACAAAATCCTTGCTAAGATTAGCAGCCAAATTAGGAGCATTTGTAACCCACTTTAAATGTTTATTTATCATTTATGCACCTCATGGTGTATTGTGACATATTATACATTAGGGCTGTACCCATACCAATATGTTGGTACCGGTACTAAAATGTATTTCCATACTTTTCGATACATTTCTAAATAGGGACCACAAAAAATGTAATTATTGTCTTTTTTGTAACAACAAACGTTAGTGTAGATCATGGGTCGGCTCTTTAGCGCCGCCCTAGTGGCTCTCTGGAGCTTTTTCAAAAATGTATGAAAAATGGAAAAAGATGAGGGGGAAAACATTTTTTTTTGTTTTAATATGGTTTCTGTAGGAGGACAAACATGAGACAAACCTCCCTAATTGTTATAAAGCACATTGTTTTTATTAAACATGCTTAACTGATTCGAGTATTTGGCGAGTGCCGTTTTGTCCTACTAATTTTGGCGGTCCTTGAACTCACCGTAGCTTGTTTACATGTATGACTTTCTAGGACATGTTTTATGCCACTTCTTTTTCTGTCTTATTTTGTCCACCAAACTTTTAACGTTGTGCATGAATGCACAAAGGTGAGTTTTGTTGATGTTATTGACTTGTGTGGAGTGCTAATCAGGCATATTTGGTCACTGCATGACTGCAAGCTAATCGATGCTAACATGCTATTTAGGCTAGCTATATGTACATATTGCATCATTATGCCTCATCTGTAGCTATATTTGAGCTCATTTAGTTTCCTTTAAGTCCTCTTAATTCAATTTATATCTCATGACACACTATCTGTATGTAATATGGCTTTTAATTTGTTGCAGCTCCAGACAGATTTGTTTTTGTATTTTTGGTCCAATGGGGCAGGGCCGACATCCGGGCAACTGAGCTACATACGGGTTCTTCGCGCCATAGCAACCTGACTGGCGTTGAAAACAAACCGTCGCCATTACTCTTTAACCTGTCGACCTGCGCTGATTAAACCCGTCATTCTGCCTCCAAAATGCCAAAAAACTGTGTTGTTTTTGGTTGTGCAAACCACAACTGGAAACAGGGAAAACAAAGGTCGTATTTTGTTCTGCCAAAGCGTGCTAAAAGCCCACAGAGACGAGACAAATGGCTCGCAGCTTTACACTGGGAAAACGAGGACGGTTCTCACTGGAGTCCCCCAAAATCCCGGGTCGTGTGTTCGGATCACTTGGTTTCTGGTAAATATAAGGAACAAAAATCCACCTTCTTAACCACAACTTGGCGATACCGTCCATGCTAATGTTGAACCCGTTGAATGTTTACTGAATAACGTTCGACAGCTGAAGTTGTTGTTGTTGCACAACAATAACATACGGTATAAAGGCTATTTCCAGTAATTCAGCAAATAATAAATCATAATACTGAACTGAATTTGAATGAGCTCTCTACAGATATAATAAATATACAGATACTG